>NW_026782193.1:580000-810000 GCF_031769215.1 Ylistrum balloti
CTCTGTTTAAATGTTGGATTAATATTCTGTATATTTACAGGTGTGTCTTTTGTCAGACAAAGCTTGTCCCTAGGTTACAGATTTATGTCAAGGTAAGATTTAAGATTTACATAAAATCTGCCTCTTCTGATGGTAGAAAAAAATAATGAATTTTGATAATGATTGTCTGAAAAAAATGAAATAGGTTTTAATTCTGATATTTAGACCTTTTCATAATAAAGTAAGATATTTCTGTGATGACAGTGTTTTTTAGCTCACCTGGCCCGAAAGCCCCCCCCCCCCCCCCCCCCCCCCACCACCCCCCCCCCCCCCCCCCCCCCACCCCACTGTCATATAGAATTAATTGGCATGAAAAGACGAAAAAATCATGATTTATGAATAGGTACCATGTTCTGGATCCACCCTGTGGGACTGAGGTTCTGGGTTATTTATTAAACAATTGAGATCGGAGGCCCAAATTGCAAAGTGTGCTTAGGGCATACTGCAGTGTCTGTTGTCCGTCTGTCTGTCAACTTTTTTCTTAAAAATTGCTACTAGTCATAAACAACTAAATTCGGTCAGAAGCATCACAAGGGAAACAAATTTTGAATAAATGATTAGTCTTGACCCCAGGGACCTGAGGGGCAAGGCCCAAAGGGGAAATTTCAAAATTCTACCTCTGTAGGAATGATTGGATTTTGCTCATATTTGGTCTAGAGTATTGTTAGGTGAAGGGAAATAAAGTCTGTATAAAGAGTTGGTCTCAGCCCTCTTGGGCCTGGACCCAGGCTCAGGCGCAGGCTCAGGTGGGGAAATTGAGCAAATTATTTAAAATCTTACTCCTGTAAGAATGATTGGATTATGACCAAATTGGATTTGAAGCAATCTTGGCCATATGCAGTTTTGATATTTTCTTTCAGGACTGGCGAGATCACTGTCATAATACAAATATTGATGATTTGGATGTTACTGACCTGGAAGACAGAGTTGAAGAACATCACCTGCAGGTCGGAGACCACGATCGTGACTCTGTGTCAGAGAATTCAACCAACGATCCGTGGGTCCTACAGGACACCTCATCAATGAGTAGTATGGACAATAACAACTTCTTTTTCCCTGGAGAAGACAGTCTGGATGGTGATGGTCATACCAGTCCTGTTACACCTCACCGCTCAGCACGCAAGGATGCTCACCTTGCCGAAGCTGCACGCTGCTCAAGTCCATCAGGTAATCATACAGGCAATACAAATTCACCTGTCATAGTCTATCTACTGGGTATCAGGTAATTTTAGCTGTCATAGTCTATCTACTGGGTATCAGGTAATCTTATCTGTCATAGTCTATCTACTGGGTATCAGGTAATCTTATCTGTCATAGTCTATCTACTGGGTATCAGGTAATCTTAGCTGTCATAGTCTATCTACTGGGTATCAGGTAATCTTATCTGTCATAGTCTATCTACCTACTGGGTATCAGGTAATCTTATCTGTCATAGTCTATCTACTGGGTATCAGGTAATCTTAGCTGTCATAGTCTATCTACTGGGTATCAGGTAATCTTATCTGTCATAGTCTATCTACCTACTGGGTATCAGGTAATCTTATCTGTCATAGTCTATCTACTGGGTATCAGGTAATCTTATCTGTCATAGTCTATCTACTGGGTATCAGGTAATCTTATCTGTCATAGTCTATCTACCTACTGGGTATCGGGTAATCTTATCTGTCATAGTCTATCTACTGGGTATCAGGTAATCTTATCTGTCATAGTCTATCTACCTACTGGGTATCAGGTAATCTTATCTGTCATAGTCTATCTACTGGGTATCAGGTAATCTTATCTGTCATAGTCTATCTACTGGGTATCAGGTAATCTTATCTGTCATAGTCTATCTACCTACTGGGTATCGGGTAATCTTATCTGTCATAGTCTATCTACTGGGTATCAGGTAATCTTATCTGTCATAGTCTATCTACTGGGTATCAGGTAATCTTATCTGTCATAGTCTATCTACTGGGTATCAGGTAATCTTATCTGTCATAGTCTATCTTCTGGGTATCAGGTAATCTTATCTGTCATAGTCTATCTACTGGGTATCAGGTAATCTTATCTGTCATAGTCTATCTACTGGGTATCAGGTAATCTTATCTGTCATAGTCTATCTACCTACTGGGTATCAGGTAATCTTATCTGTCATAGTCTATCTACTAGGTATCAGGTAATCTTATCTGTCATAGTCTATCTTCTGGGTATCAGGTAATCTTATCTGTCATAGTCTATCTACTAGGTATCAGGTAATCTTATCTGTCATAGTCTATCTACTGGGTATCAGGTAATCTTATCTGTCATAGTCTATCTACTAGGTATCAGGTAATCTTATCTGTCATAGTCTATCTTCTGGGTATCAGGTAATCTTATCTGTCATAGTCTATCTACTGGGTATCAGGTAATCTTATCTGTCATAGTCTATCTACTGGGTATCAGGTAATCTTATCTGTCATAGTCTATCTACCTACTGGGTATCAGGTAATCTTATCTGTCATAGTCTATCTACTGGGTATCAGGTAATCTTATCTGTCATAGTCTATCTACCTACTGGGTATCAGGTAATCTTATCTGTCATAGTCTATCTACTGGGTATCAGGTAATCTTATCTGCCATAGTCTATCTACTGGGTATCAGGTAATCTTATCTGTCATAGTCTATCTACTTACTGGGTATCAGGTAATCTTATCTGTCATAGTCTATCTACTGGGTAACAGGTAATCTTATCTGTCATAGTCTATCTACTGGGTATCAGGTAATCTTATCTGTCATAGTCTATCTACTGGGTATCAGGTAATCTTATCTGTCATAGTCTATCTACCTACTGGGTATCAGGTAATCTTATCTGTCATAGTCTATCTACCTACTGGGTATCAGGTAATCTTATCTGTCATAGTCTATCTACTGGGTATCAGGTAATCTTATCTGTCATAGTCTATCTACTAGGTATCAGGTAATCTTATCTGTCATAGTCTATCTACTGGGTATCAGGTAATCTTATCTGTCATAGTCTATCTACTGGGTATCAGGTAATCTTATCTGTCATAGTCTATCTACCTACTGGGTATCAGGTAATCTTATCTGTCATAGTCTATCTACCTACTGGGTATCAGGTAATCTTATCTGTCATAGTCTATCTACCTACTGGGTATCAGGTAATCTTATCTGTCATAGTCTATCTACTGGGTATCAGGTAATCTTATCTGTCATAGTCTATCTACTTACTGGGTATCGGGTAATCTTATCTGTCATAGTCTATCTACCTACTGGGTATCAGGTAATCTTATCTGTCATAGTCTATCTACCTACTGGGTATCGGGTAATCTTATCTGTCATAGTCTATCTACTGGGTATCAGGTAATCTTATCTGTCATAGTCTATCTACTGGGTATCAGGTAATCTTATCTGTCATAGTCTATCTACTGGGTATCAGGTAATCTTATCTGTCATAGTCTATCTACCTACTGGGTATCAGGTAATCTTATCTGTCATAGTCTATCTACCTACTGGGTATCAGGTAATCTTATCTGTCATAGTCTATCTACTGGGTATCAGGTAATCTTATCTGTCATAGTCTATCTACTTACTGGGTATCAGGTAATCTTATCTGTCAAAGTCTATCTACTGGGTAACAGGTAATCTTATCTGTCATAGTCTATCTACTGGGTATCAGGTAATCTTATCTGTCATAGTCTATCTACTGGGTATCAGGTAATCTTATCTGTCATAGTCTATCTACTGGGTATCAGGTAATCTTATCTGTCATAGTCTATCTACTGGGTATCAGGTAATCTTATCTGCCATAGTCTATCTACTGGGTATCAGGTAATCTTATCTGTCATAGTCTATCTACTAGGTATCAGGTAATCTTATCTGTCATAGTCTATCTACTGGGTATCAGGTAATCTTATCTGTCATAGTCTATCTACTGGGTATCAGGTAATCTTATCTGTCATAGTCTATCTACCTACTGGGTATCAGGTAATCTTATCTGTCATAGTCTATCTACCTACTGGGTATCAGGTAATCTTATCTGTCATAGTCTATCTACCTACTGGGTATCAGGTAATCTTATCTGTCATAGTCTATCTACTAGGTATCAGGTAATCTTATCTGTCATAGTCTATCTACTGGGTATCAGGTAATCTTATCTGTCATAGTCTATCTACCTACTGGGTATCAGGTAATCTTATCTGTCATAGTCTATCTACCTACTGGGTATCGGGTAATCTTATCTGTCATAGTCTATCTACCTACTGGGTATCAGGTAATCTTATCTGTCATAGTCTATCTACTGGGTATCAGGTAATCTTATCTGTCATAGTCTATCTACTGGGTATCAGGTAATCTTATCTGTCATAGTCTATCTACCTACTGGGTATCAGGTAATCTTATCTGTCATAGTCTATCTACCTACTGGGTATCAGGTAATCTTATCTGTCATAGTCTATCTACTGGGTATCAGGTAATCTTATCTGTCATAGTCTATCTACTGGGTATCAGGTAATCTTATCTGTCATAGTCTATCTACTGGGTATCAGGTAATCTTATCTGTCATAGTCTATCTACTGGGTATCAGGTAATCTTATCTGTCATAGTCTATCTACTGGGTATCAGGTAATCTTATCTGTCATAGTCTATCTACTGGGTGTCAGATGGATTGTTCTGTTCTACTACTGGTAAATACTTTTAAAAAAGTTGAAATGAATGATGTTACTATTTTAACAGATCTGTTTTACTGTTTTTTTGAAATACCAGGTAGAGCCATTTTAATTGCACTGATGGTGCTTGATGATGTAAGGCTGTTTGAGACATTTGTAGACATATAGTATAGTAGGTTGTATATGAGGAGTTTTACTATGAATTGTAGGTATCAGTGGTAGTTCAGAGTTCAATGTGACCACGCGGCGACGCTGTACAAGTGAATGCCTCACCAGTGCTACAGATGTGATGTTTGGTACTTCATTTGACTCTATGGATAACTACCAGAACCAGTTTGTACGCTCTCCGCTCAACATTTCTATAGAGGAAGACAATGAGCTACCAACACGACCTTCAGATCTACCGGAGATGAAAAAGGATTTCATGGAGAGGTATATACTCTACATATTGATATTCAATTATTTGTAGATAGCCATTTTGCTTCGTTAATCGTCCACTGTGCACCGTCCGCGGTGCATAAACTTTTGATATTTTAAACTTCTCAAGTTCCACCTGTGGGATTGAGTTAAAACTAACATGAAGTGATCCTTAGATGGTCATGACCAAGTGCTGTTTTTTTTGGTATTTCTGAAACCCATGATGGCCGCCATTTTGAAAAACATATTTTAAAATTCTTCTCCAGTTCCACTGGTATCATTGAGCTAAAAATTGGTGGGAATGTTAAGGAAACGTAGCCAACAAAGTTTTTTTTAACTTTTCAAAACTTTGACACAGCAGTCAGGGAGGCCATTTTGCAGCATGACTAGCAATCATAGTTTTCTTGTGCAACACCTATTACAAATTTTTAAACTTTCACCAATTGGATTGATCTCTAACTTACTGTCAAATAATAGGTAACACTAATTACAGTTACATACTCCTCACCAAAACTGCCATCTGCATCATGGAAAACAGCTTCTCAGTAAGATTTCTCCCTGCTGAAAGTTTTTATAGTCAGATGACTGTTGAGGACTGTGGGCGTGGCTAGTTTTTATAGTCAGATGACTGTTGAGGCCTGTGGGCGTGGCTAGTTTTTATAGTCAGATGACTGTTAAGGACTGTGGGCCATGGCTAGATTTTGTAGTCGGATGACTGTTGAGGCCTGTGGGCGTGGCTTGTTTTTATAGTCAGATGACTGTTGAGGCCTGTGGGCGTGGCTAGTTTTTATAGTCAGATGACTGTTGAGGCCTTGTAGGCCGTGTCTAGTTTTTATAGTCAGATGACTGTTAAGGCCTATGGGCCGTGGCTAGTTTTTATAGTCAGATGACTGTTAAGGCCTGTGGGCTGATAGAAATGATTCAGGATAACTAAAGTTTCTTTTTATAGACTTCCAAGACTTATGTATGAAAATTCCTGTTTGAAACTTGAAATAACACTCATGCATAATATATTTACTCTGAAACAATCGCGAAAAAAAATTTCCAACAAAAAATTAATATTAATGTCCCTTTTTGGCCTGGATGGAAGGAAATGGGGAGTCTTACTGAGGGAGGAAATTGGAATACAAAGTGAAAAGTCCCTGTGGGCAGGCAGGTGACCCCCACTCCTTTTCACCTCCATTTTAGGAATCAGACCCCAGATTACTGGGTGAAAGGCCATTGCATTACCACAGCGCCACCTAATCACAAGACAACATTGTAACCACAACCATCATTTATGCAGCCTAACACACAGAGTATGGTCGTCCTTGTATCAGCTGGTCAGTGGGCTTAACACAGAGTGTGGTCATCCTTGTATCAGCTGGTCAGTAGGCCTAACACAAAGTGTGGTCATCCTTGTATCAGCTGGTCAGTGGGCCTAACACACAGAGTATGGTCGTCCTTGTAACAGCTGGTCAGTGGGCCTAACACAGAGAGTGTAGTCGTCCTTGTATCAGCTGGTCAGTGGGCCTAACACACAGAGTATGGTCGTCCTTGTATCAGCTGGTCAGTGGGCCTAATGCACAGAGTAAGGTCATCCTTGTATCAGCTGGTCAGTGGGCCTAACACAAAGTGTGGTCGTCCTTGTATCAGCTGGTCAGTGTTGGCTACTCTGTTGTCATCTTGCAGTAGTACTATCACAGAATGTATACATTATGTAATATGTAGAAGTTTTGTGTTTTTTTAGGGGTACAACATCTATGGATCCTATTACTGTTCCCTATCTTAGCCCTCTGGTACTGCGAAAAGAACTAGAGAACATTCTCAACAGTGAGGGCGACATGTCTCTCAGCGTAGACGTCTTCCTGGATGAACATCCCATAATATTCTGGAACCTGGTATGAATAGCTACTTTGAACCAATTGTTTTATAAAATGATACAGCATTTCTTTATGTTGGCAACATACAAGTAATTTTCGTATGATAATGTTGTACACTCTAACACTGGTAAATCAATGCAGATCAATGGAAAAATTACTTTGACAAAGCAAGCTGTATTTCTCATAGAACATGGGATGAATGTAGATGATAGATGAGTTGTAAATGTGGTTGTTTGACTTGACATTTTGTTTTGTTCCAGGTTTGGTACTTTAAGCGAATTGAAGTACCAAGTCACATGCCTGGATTGTTGTTAACAGCTAAATCTACAAATCCAAAACCGGTAAGAATTACACATGTCAACCATCTGTCAGTACCTCCTGTAAACATTTCTTTTTTACCCCTATTTCTAGTGATATTCTAGACACTACAGTACATGTCATATATTGAACTTGATTCAGTCCTATGTATCCACCTTTGATAACACATCAGTCATGCTTCATACATTATAGCAATACAGTCAATTCACTTATACATTTCCCCTCCACAGGATAACACAGACACTAGAAAAAATGTAGACATTTCCCCTCCACAGGATAACACAGACACTACAAAACATGTAGACATTTCCCCTCCACAGGATAACACAGACACTACAAAACATGTAGACATTTCCCCTCCACAGGATAACACAGACACTACAAAACATGTATACATTTCCCCTCCACAGGATAACACAGACACTACAAAACATGTATACATTTCCCCTCCACAGGATAACACAGACACTACAGAGTATGTAGACATTTCCCCTCCACAGGATAACACAGACACTACAAAACATGTATACATTTCCCCTCCACAGGATAACACAGACACTACAGAGTATGTAGACATTTCCCCTGCACAGGATAACACAGACACTACAAAACATGTAGACATTTCCCCTCCACAGGATAACACAGACACTACAAAACATGTATACATTTCCCCTCCACAGGATAACACAGACACTACAGAGTATGTAGACATTTCCCCTCCACAGGATAACACAGACACTACAAAACATGTAGACATTTCCCCTCCACAGGATAACACAGACACTACAAAACATGTATACATTTCCCCTCCACAGGATAACACAGACACTACAGAGTATGTAGACATTTCCCCTCCACAGGATAACACAGACACTACAAAACATGTAGACATTTCCCCTCCACAGGATAACACAGACACTACAAAACATGTAGACATTTCCCCTCCACAGGATAACACAGACACTACAGAGTATGTAGACATTTCCCCTCCACAGGATAACACAGACACTACAAAACATGTAGACATTTCCCCTCCACAGGATAACACAGACACTACAGAGTATGTAGACATTTCCCCTCCACAGGATAACACAGACACTACAGAGTATGTAGACATTTCCCCTCCACAGGATAACACAGACACTACAAAATATGTATACATTTCCCCTCCACAGGATAACACAGACACTACAAAACATGTAGACATTTCCCCTCCACAGTATAACACAGACACTACAAAACATGTAGACATTTCCCCTCCACAGGATAACACAGACACTACAAAACATGTAGACATTTCCCCTCCACAGGATAACACAGACACTACAGAGTATGTAGACATTTCCCCTCCACAGGATAACACAGACACTACAAAACATGTAGACATTTCCCCTCCACAGGATAACACAGACACTACAAAACATGTAGACATTTCCCCTCCACAGGATAACACAGACACTACAGAGTATGTAGACATTTCCCCTCCACAGGATAACACAGACACTACAGAGTATGTAGACATTTCCCCTCCACAGGATAACACAGACACTACAAAACATGTATACATTTCCCCTCCACAGGATAACACAGACACTACAAAACATGTAGACATTTCCCCTCCACAGTATAACACAGACACTACAAAACATGTAGACATTTCCCCTCCACAGGATAACACAGACACTACAAAACATGTAGACATTTCCCCTCCACAGGATAACACAGACACTACAAAACATGTAGACATTTCCCCTCCACAGGATAACACAGACACTACAAAACATGTAGACATTTCCCCTCCACAGGATAACACAGACACTACAAAACATGTAGACATTTCCCCTCCACAGGATAACACAGACACTACAGAGTATGTAGACATTTCCCCTCCACAGGATAACACAGACACTACAAAACATGTAGACATTTCCCCTCCACAGGATAACACAGACACTACAGAGTATGTAGACATTTCCCCTCCACAGGATAACACAGACACTACAGAGTATGTAGACATTTCCCCTCCACAGGATAACACAGACACTACAAAATATGTATACATTTCCCCTCCACAGGATAACACAGACACTACAAAACATGTAGACATTTCCCCTCCACAGTATAACACAGACACTACAAAACATGTAGACATTTCCCCTCCACAGGATAACACAGACACTACAAAACATGTAGACATTTCCCCTCCACAGGATAACACAGACACTACAGAGTATGTAGACATTTCCCCTCCACAGGATAACACAGACACTACAAAACATGTAGACATTTCCCCTCCACAGGATAACACAGACACTACAGAGTATGTAGACATTTCCCCTCCACAGGATAACACAGATACTACAGAGTATGTAGACATTTCCCCTCCACAGGATAACACAGACACTACAAAACATGTATACATTTCCCCTCCACAGGATAACACAGACACTACAAAACATGTAGACATTTCCCCTCCACAGTATAACACAGACACTACAAAACATGTAGACATTTCCCCTCCACAGGATAACACAGACACTACAAAACATGTAGACATTTCCCCTCCACAGGATAACACAGACACTACAAAACATGTAGACATTTCCCCTCCACAGGATAACACAGACACTACAAAACATGTAGACATTTCCCCTCCACAGGATAACACAGACACTACAAAGTATGTAGACATTTCCCCTCCACAGGATAACACAGACACTACAAAACATGTAGACATTTCCCCTCCACAGGATAACACAGACACTAAAAAAAATGTAGACATTTCCCCTCCACAGGATAACACAGACACTACAGAGTATGTAGACATTTCCCCTCCACAGGATAACACAGACACTACAAAACATGTAGACATTTCCCCTCCACAGGATAACACAGACACTACAGAGTATGTAGACATTTCCCCTGCACAGGATAACACAGACACTACAAAACATGTAGACATTTCCCCTCCACAGGATAACACAGACACTACAAAACATGTAGACATTTCCCCTCCACAGGATAACACAGACACTACAAAGTATGTAGACATTTCCCCTCCACAGGATAACACAGACACTACAAAACATGTAGACATTTCCCCTCCACAGGATAACACAGACACTAGAAAAAATGTAGACATTTCCCCTCCACAGGATAACACAGACACTACAAAACTCTAGTAAAGGATCATTTCTGTTGCAGGTTAAGTCTACAGCTGTGTACACAAGTCAGCATGTGCTAATACGACCACTATGGGACAATATTCGTATTCATGATGAGGTTGGACTCCCTATGTACAAACTCTGGAATGAAGGTAAAACTGACCCCTGTAGGATGGGCTTTTTTAGGTCGCCTGAGCCGAATTGTCTGTCATCGTGCGTCGTACGTCGTTAACTTTTCACATATTCGACATCTTCTCAAGAAACATTGAATGGTTTTTGACCAAACTTGACACAAAGCATCCCCATGGGAAGCCGCTTCAAGTTTGCGAAGAAAAAGGGCGTGGCCCCAATAGGGGCCCCAGGAGGGGGAAAAAGGGGGGAAAATTAGGTAAATCTTTAAAAATCTTCTTCTCATGAACCAACAGTCAGATTAAATTCATATTGATATTTAGGGTCCTTATGGCAAGGTCTACAAAGTTTGCGAATGAAAAAAAAATTAGGTCAAAAACAGCCCCACTAGGGGGCGCTCAAAAGGGTCCAAAATTCAACTTTGACCAATTTCAACCAAATTAGGTAGAAAGCATCCCTTAGTTAAGGACATATGAAATTATGTTGAAAAAAGTGATAATTTCCCATTTGGGGCCCAAAAGGGGTGTAAAAGGGGTCATATGTAAAAACCTTCATTAAATGACTACTTCTCAAGAACCAGTGGATGGATTTTGACCTAACTTGGCACAAAGCATCCCCATGGGAAGCGGCTTCAAGTTTGCAAAGAAAAAGGGCGTGGCCCAAATAGGGGCCCAAGGAGGGGGGAAAAGGGGAAACTTGATACCAATGTTCTACACAAGGTCCAGGCAAGTGTTTTAACTTTTTGAGGCGATTCAAAATCCAAGATGGCCACCCTGGCCTCTGTTTGGCTAAGACATTATGGACTTCCTCTCAAGAACCATTAAGTGCATCATGTTCAAACTTGGTACAGATGTTTTACACATGGTCCTGCACAAGTGTTGTTACATTTTTGCAACATGTTAAAATCTGCAGATTATTGACATATATTCCTCAGGTGACCATTAAGGCCCCTTGGGCCTCTTGTTTAATGGTCAAATATTAAGGGGGTACTAAAGCCAACTGTTGTAATCACCAAGTAGATCATTGTAGTCACCAAGTAGATCATTGTAGACTATTTTGAATATTAGGACATCCTCAATTGTATGATTTGACTGACCTGTTGTAGTAGAGTTGTTGTAGTAGACTGAGTTGTTGTAGTAGACTGGGCTGTTGTAGTAGACTGAGTCGTTGTAGTAGACTGAGTTGTTGTAGTAGACTGAGTTGTTGTAGTAGACTGAGCTGTTGTAGTAGAGTTGTTGTAGTAGACTGAGTTGTTGTAGTAGACTGAGCTGTTGTAGTAGACTGAGTTGTTGTAGTAGACTGGGCTGTTGTAGTAGACTGAGCTGTTGTTGTAGACTGGGCTGTTGTAGTAGACTGAGCTGTTGTAGTAGACTGAGTCGTTGTAGTAGACTGAGTCGTTGTAGTAGACTGAGTCGTTGTAGTAGACTGAGCTGTTGTAGTAGACTGAGCTGTTGTAGTAGACTGGGCCGTTGTAGTAGACTGAGCCGTTGTAGTAGACTGAGTCGTTGTAGTAGACTGAGTCGTTGTAGTAGACTGAGTTGTTGTAGTAGACTGAGCTGTTGTAGTAGACTGAGTTGTTGTAGTAGACTGAGCTGTTGTAGTAGACTGGGCTGTTGTAGTAGACTGAGCTGTTGTAGTAGACTGAGTCGTTGTAGTAGACTGAGTCGTTGTAGTAGACTGAGTCGTTGTAGTAGACTGAGCTGTTGTAGTAGACTGAGTTGTTGTAGTAGAGTTGTTGTAGTAGACTGAGTCGTTGTAGTAGACTGAGTCGTTGTAGTAGACTGAGTCGTTGTAGTAGACTGAGTCGTTGTAGTAGACTGAGTTGTTGTAGTAGACTGAGTTGTTGTAGTAGAGTTGTTGTAGTAGACTGAGCTGTTGTAGTAGAGTTGTTGTAGTAGACTGAGTCGTTGTAGTAGACTGAGCTGTTGTAGTAGAGTTGTTGTAGTAGACTGAGCTGTTGTAGTAGACTGAGTTGTTGTAGTAGAGTTGTTGTAGTAGACTGAGCTGTTGTAGTAGAGTTGTTGTAGTAGACTGGGTTGTTGTAGTAGACTGAGTTGTTGTAGTAGAGTTGTTGTAGTAGAGTTGTTGTAGTAGACTGAGTCGTTGTAGTAGACTGAGTTGTTGTAGTAGACTGAGTCGTTGTAGTAGACTGAGCTGTTGTAGTAGAGTTGTTGTAGTAGACTGAGTCGTTGTAGTAGACTGAGTTGTTGTAGTAGACTGAGTCGTTGTAGTAGACTGAGCTGTTGTAGTAGAGTTGTTGTAGTAGACTGAGTCGTTGTAGTAGACTGAGTTGTTGTAGTAGACTGAGTCGTTGTAGTAGACTGAGCTGTTGTAGTAGAGTTGTTGTAGTAGACTGAGTCGTTGTAGTAGACTGAGTTGTTGTAGTAGACTGAGTCGTTGTAGTAGACTGAGCTGTTGTAGTAGAGTTGTTGTAGTAGACTGAGTTGTTGTAGTAGAGTTGTTGTAGTAGACTGAGCTGTTGTAGTAGAGTTGTTGTAGTAGACTGAGCTGTTGTAGTAGACTGAGCAGTTGTAGTAGACTGAGTCGTTGTAGTAGACTGAGTTGTTGTAGTAGACTGAGCTGTTGTTGTAGACTGAGCTGTTGTAGTAGACTGGGCCGTTGTAGTAGACTGAGCCGTTGTAGTAGAGTTGTTGTAGTAGAGTTGTTGTAGTAGACTGAGTCGTTGTAGTAGACTGAGTTGTTGTAGTAGACTGAGTTGTTGTAGTAGAGTTGTTGTAGTAGAGTTGTTGTAGTAGACTGAGTCGTTGTAGTAGACTGAGTCGTTGTAGTAGACTGAGTTGTTGTAGTAGACTGAGTCGTTGTAGTAGACTGAGTTGTTGTAGTAGACTGAGCTGTTGTTGTAGACTGAGCTGTTGTAGTAGACTGAGTCGTTGTAGTAGACTGAGTCATTGTAGTAGACTGGGCTGTTGTAGTAGACTGAGCTGTTGTAGTAGACTGGGTCGTTGTAGTAGAGTTGTTGTAGTAGAGTTGTTGTAGTAGACTGAGCTGTTGTAGTAGACTGAGCTGTTGTAGTAGACTGGGTCGTTGTAGTAGACTGAGTTGTTGTAGTAGAGTTGTTGTAGTAGAGTTGTTGTAGTAGACTGAGTTGTTGTAGTAGACTGGGTCGTTGTAGTAGAGTTGTTGTAGTAGAGTTGTTGTAGTAGAGTTGTTGTAGTAGACTGAGCTGTTGTTGTAGACTGAGCTGTTGTAGTAGACTGAGTCGTTGTAGTAGACTGAGTCATTGTAGTAGACTGGGCTGTTGTAGTAGACTGAGCTGTTGTAGTAGACTGGGTCGTTGTAGTAGAGTTGTTGTAGTAGAGTTGTTGTAGTAGACTGAGCTGTTGTAGTAGACTGAGCTGTTGTAGTAGACTTGGTCGTTGTAGTAGACTGAGTTGTTGTAGTAGAGTTGTTGTAGTAGAGTTGTTGTAGTAGACTGAGTTGTTGTAGTAGACTGGGTCGTTGTAGTAGAGTTGTTGTAGTAGAGTTGTTGTAGTAGACTGAGCTGTTGTAGTAGACTGGGTCGTTGTAGTAGACTGAGCTGTTGTAGTAGAGTTGTTGTAGTAGAGTTGTTGTAGTAGACTGAGTTGTTGTAGTAGAGTTGTTGTAGTAGACTGAGTTGTTGTAGTAGACTGAGCTGTTGTAGTAGACTGAGTTGTTGTAGTAGACTGAGCTGTTGTAGTAGACTGAGCTGTTGTAGTAGAGTTGTTGTAGTAGAGTTGTTGTAGTAGACTGAGTTGTTGTAGTAGAGTTGTTGTAGTAGAGTTGTTGTAGTAGACTGAGTTGTTGTAGTAGACTGAGTTGTTGTAGTAGAGTTGTTGTAGTAGAGTTGTTGTAGTAGACTGAGCTGTTGTAGTAGACTGGGTCGTTGTAGTAGACTGAGCTGTTGTAGTAGACTGAGCTGTTGTAGTAGACTGAGCTGTTGTAGTAGAGTTGTTGTAGTAGAGTTGTTGTAGTAGACTGAGTCGTTGTAGTAGAGTTGTTGTAGTAGACTGAGCTGTTGTAGTAGAAAACTCCATTGCTATGTGGGCTATAAAGGGATGGGCGGGAGTGAGAATCTTCATAGAATTATCTCAGTGACCAGATAACGTAACCAAGTATGATCACCTGGAACTTGTTTCAGTCTGGTTAAGAAAGATAATGATGTTTTTCAGGTCACAGTTCGCATACTGTAGATGCCTTGATTACAGAACAGCAGCCATTTAACAGAGCGTAAGTATCAGACTTTGTACACAATTATATCTGTTGTGATCCATTTCCATCTCATTGTTCGTAAGCAATGTTACCTTCATACCAAAGACAGAACTGTAGCAATAGTATTGTAAATAGTCAGATTATAGTGGTTAAAAGTAACAAACGACTGCTATACTTTTTGGGTTAAAGACAGGAAATTTATTTGAAATAACTTGTTAATACCTTTATGAGGTGGCCTGTCAAACTGGTCTTTATCTGTTGCCTCCTTAAGCCATTCGTACTGTAGAAGTATGGAATAGATCTCTTTTTAATGTTAGAAAACCTTCCTAGTTCATTCTCTGACTGATTATTTGAAAAATAAAATGGTGCCCGGACCTAGTTATTTTTAATTACAGAATTCCAGAATATTAAATTGAATTATTGTTCTTTTGTATTGAAAAAAAATTGTGATTGAACAGTGAATTTTTCATCCAAATTTGTATTTACAGAACACTCCATCAGATAATTACCAGTATTCAGTGTAATGACGTCCTATCACCTATCAAAATGATAGGTAATTGTCGCCGGCGTCACAGGTTGAGAAAACCCAAATACAGAAGTTTGTACCGTGATATGTTGTTTCTGGCCTTCACAGCATGTGGCAGAGAAAATATAGATCATGGTAGGTATCATACTGAATAACTTAGCTGGTGGGGGGGGATATATACTAATGGTAGGTATCTCACTTTATATCTTAGCTGGTGGGGATATATACTAATGGTAGGTATCTCACTTTATATCTTAGCTGGTGGGGAGCTGGTGGGGATATATACTAATGGTAGGTATCTCACTTTATATCTTAGCTGGTGGGGATATATACTAATGGTAGGTATCTCCCTTTATATCTTAGCTGGTGGGGATATATACTAATGGTAGGTATCTCACTTTATATCTTAGCTGGTGGGGATATATACTAATGGTAGGTATCTCCCTTTATATCTTAGCTGGTGGGGATATATACTAATGGTAGGTATCTCACTTTATATCTTAGCTGGTGGGGATATATACTAATGGTAGGTATCTCCCTTTATATCTTAGCTGGTGGGGATATATACTAATGGTAGGTATCTCACTTTATATCTTAGCTGGTGGGGAGCTGGTGGGGATATATACTAATGGTAGGTATCTCACTTTATATCTTAGCTGGTGGGGATATATACTAATGGTAGGTATCTCCCTTTATATCTTAGCTGGTGGGGATATATACTAATGGTAGGTATCTCACTTTATATCTTAGCTGGTGGGGATATATACTAATGGTAGGTATCTCACTTTATATCTTAGCTGGTGGGGAGCTGGTGGGGATATATACTAATGGTAGGTATCTCCCTTTATACCTTAGCTGGTGGGGATATATACTAATAGTAGGTATCTCACTTTATATCTTAGCTGGTGGGGAGCTGGTGGGGATATATACTAATGGTAGGTATCTCACTTTATATCTTAGCTGGTGGGGAGCTGGTGGGGATATATACTAATGGTAGGTATCTCCCTTTATATCTTAGCTGGTGGGGAGCTGGTGGGGATATATACTAATGGTAGGTATCTCACTTTATATCTTAGCTGGTGGGGATATACACTAATGGTAGGTATCTCACTTTATATCTTAGCTGGTGGGGATATATACTAATGGTAGGTATCTCCCTTTATATCTTAGCTGGTGGGGAGCTGGTGGGGATATATACTAATGGTAGGTATCTCACTTTATATCTTAGCTGGTGGGGAGCTGGTGGGGATATATACTAATGGTAGGTATCTCCCTTTATATCTTAGCTGGTGGGAGCTGGTGGGGATATATACTAATGGTAGGTATCTCACTTTATATCTTAGCTGGTGGGGAGCTGGTGGGGATATATACTAATGGTAGGTATCTCCCTTTATATCTTAGCTGGTGGGAGCTGGTGGGGATATATACTAATGGTAGGTATCTCACTTTATATCTTAGCTGGTGGGGATATATACTAATGGTAGGTATCTCACTTTATATCTTAGCTGGTGGGGATATACACTAATGGTAGGTATCTCACTTTATATCTTAGCTGGTGGGGATATATACTAATGGTAGGTATCTCCCTTTATATCTTAGCTGGTGGGGATATATACTAATGGTAGGTATCTCCCTTTATATCTTAGCTGGTGGGAGCTGGTGGGGATATATACTAATGGTAGGTGTCTCACTTTATATCTTAGCTGGTGGGGATATATACTAATGGTAGGTATCTCACTTTATATCTTAGCTGGTGGGAGCTGGTGGGGATATATACTAATGGTAGGTATCTCACTTTATATCTTAGCTGGTGGGAGCTGGTGGGGATATATACTAATGGTAGGTATCTCACTTTATATCTTAGCTGGTGGGGATATATACTAATGGTAGGTATCTCACTTTATATCTTAGCTGGTGGGGATATATACTAATGGTAGGTATCTCACTTTATATCTTAGCTGGTGGGGAGCTGGTGGGGATATATACTAATGGTAGGTATCTCCCTTTATACCTTAGCTGGTGGGGAGCTGGTGGGGATATATACTAATGGTAGGTATCTCACTTTATATCTTAGCTGGTGGGAGCTGGTGGGGATATATACTAATGGTAGGTATCTCACTTTATATCTTAGCTGGTGGGGATATATACTAATGGTAGGTATCTCCCTTTATATCTTAGCTGGTGGGAGCTGGTGGGGATATATACTAATGGTAGGTATCTCCCTTTATATCTTAGCTGGTGGGGATATATACTAATGGTAGGTATCTCCCTTTATATCTTAGCTGGTGGGAGCTGGTGGGGATATATACTAATGGTAGGTATCTCACTTTATATCTTAGCTGGTGGGGATATATACTAATGGTAGGTATCTCACTTTATATCTTAGCTGGTGGGGAGCTGGTGGGGATATATACTAATGGTAGGTATCTCCCTTTATACCTTAGCTGGTGGGGAGCTGGTGGGGATATATACTAATGGTAGGTATCTCACTTTATATCTTAGCTGGTGGGAGCTGGTGGGGATATATACTAATGGTAGGTATCTCACTTTATATCTTAGCTGATGGGGAGCTGGTGGGGATATATACTAATGGTAGGTATCTCACTTTATATCTTAGCTGGTGGGAGCTGGTGGGGATATATACTAATGGTAGGTATCTCCCTTTATATCTTAGCTGGTGGGGAGCTGGTGGGGATATATACTAATGGTAGGTATCTCACTTTATATCTTAGCTGGTGGGGATCTATACTAATGGTAGGTATCTCACTTTATATCTAAGCTGGTGGGGAGCTGGTGGGGATATATACTAATGGTAGGTATCTCACTTTATATCTTAGCTGGTGGGGATATATACTAATGGTAGGTATCTCCCTTTATATCTTAGCTGGTGGGGATATATACTAATGGTAGGTATCTCACTTTATATCTTAGCTGGTGGGAGCTGGTGGGGATATATACTAATGGTAGGTATCTCACTTTATATCTTAGCTGGTGGGGAGCTGGTGGGGATATATACTAATGGTAGGTATCTCCCTTTATATCTTAGCTGGTGGGGATATATACTAATGGTAGGTATCTCACTTTATATCTTAGCTGGTGGGAGCTGGTGGGGATATATACTAATGGTAGGTATCTCACTTTATATCTTAGCTGGTGGGGAGCTGGTGGGGATATATACTAATGGTAGGTATCTCCCTTTATATCTTAGCTGGTGGGGATATATACTAATGGTAGGTATCTCACTTTATATCTTAGCTGGTGGGAGCTGGTGGGGATATATACTAATGGTAGGTATCTCACTTTATATCTTAGCTGGTGGGGAGCTGGTGGGGATATATACTAATGGTAGGTATCTCCCTTTATATCTTAGCTGGTGGGGATATATACTAATGGTAGGTATCTCACTTTATATCTTAGCTGGTGGGGATATATACTAATGGTAGGTATCTCACTTTATATCTTAGCTGGTGGGGAGCTGATGGGGATATATACTAATGGCAAGTTTCTCACTTATGCCAGTTCATGTTGACATTAATTTTACCAATATTAAATACCTATTTCTCATCTACTTTTCATAGCTCATCTGATTTAATACATGACTACTGAGCAGCATATATTCAACAGAATTGCTACAAATTCCTTTTTCCTACAGATGCATTTGATAGAGAATACAGACAAGCCTTTAACAGATTATTAGGAATGGAGGTTAAACGTTTACAGCGCAATGATCGTCCAAGAAAGACAAAGGTTATTTGGTGTCGCAAGGTGTTCGGGGAATTAGAAGTGTAACATCTGTGGAAGGACACTGTTTAAACTACAGGTACCTCATCTCAATACTCCAGGTGTATCAATCACTTTCATTCTCCTACCCCTGGAACATTTTCTGGCAAAGTTGAAGGTTCTGTGTGTAAGAAGACTAGTTTGATCCTTTGATGTACATCAAACGGACCTTGAGGTTGTGTAATGGTATGTTTGACTACCTTTGAAGTTGGGTGTCACTCCTTTGGTAGTTTTTCGGAGACAAAGTCTCATGGTGACCAATCACCTTTATCTGGCCTCGTGGATCTGTAAGTGATTTAATATTTTCGACTTCTTCTCAAAAAACCCTGATCCAATTTCAATGAAATCTTCATGAACCAAAAATTATGAGTTATATAGTGCCCACCTTTCAGGGGCCTGAGAGGTGGGGCCAAAAATGGTCAAATTGACTCAGATATGGTACAATCAAATACTCTTCTTGAATGGAAGCATCTTGAGGTGCATTACCAAAATTATGAATTTCATGGCCCCAGGGTCTCACATTTCCCCGTGGGGAGGGGGTAAAATGGACTGTATTTTATATAGGAAAAATATATTTTTTTGCATAATTTGTTTAATTTTGTGGTTAGAATTATGAGTGAAGGATAACGCCTTGATTGTATGTGCATATTGATCCTGACTGACCCCTAGGGGCTGATAGGTGGGGCAAAAAGGGGTCAAATTGACTTAAATTTCAAAGATCTTTTACTCAACACCCAGATATAGTAGAATCAAATGCTTACAGCTACAAATTCCCTGGTTTATGAATACAATTTGACCATGACAAGTGAAACATGAAATTCAGAAATACTCGAAATTTTAGTACAATATTTGTATTAAGCTGTAATTGTCATAAATAATTGTGAACCATTCACAAAGTTGAGCGAATCATTTAATTCAGCATTGGGATGGGATTTGTTGTTAAATATTTTTGAGGACCAGTCCCTAATGTAAACAAGATTGTTTTCGTTTAATTTTGTGATTATTAATATTATAGAATAGTCAGCGTAAATAATATATCACTTAAAAGTGGATGTTATCGGAGTGTCTCCCTGACAATAAAAAGAAACCTTAGACTGCTTAAATATTTTGATATCGGCATATACCTTTTGTGGCCATCTGCATCCTCCATATTGAAAAGACATTTCCTTAACAGGAACACAGCAGTGATATCAGCCTGTGATTGGTCAGTTTTTTTTCTTCTCCTGAAACCAGCTCTAGACCAGTCAAGTAAGGTCTCTAGAGCCTTCAATTTTGCCATAAAATGTTCCGGGGTTCAGACAGTTATAGTGAGCAAGGATGCAGATACCTGGATTTCTGTGAAGGACAAGTGGTACAAGTTTTTACCTTTCTTTCGTCAGTGACAGTAAATGGTAGGTGTCTGATGACAAAACCCATCCTGATGAAGACAGGTTTGACATTCAAGGATCACCAGAAATATACTGTATGTACATACAGGAAAGTGCAATGCCAAATTTCTATTTTGTGACAGTTTTGTGTTGTAAGTAAACAGTAGTGGCTTTTCTTTTCGGGACATAAGTTTTTCTATGCTTTATGAAAGTTTATAAGAGAGTGTGGCTGTGCTTAAAAATCTTAATTTATTCCATTCATTATTATATTTAAGCCTATTGTTAATTGTAGGAATCCAAATTTTGTTTCTCTTTATTTGTCCTTTGAAAAATGATGTGATGTTTCCCACAGGATATTTCTGTTTAGCCATTGTAGGAACAGTGGCTTAACGAAAACATTACCAAAAGTAAATCTGAATTTCTATATTTGTAGCTTAGGTAAAAATCAAATTGAACATACTTGGGAGAGTGAGAATTTCAAGGCTTAGATGGCCATGTAGATTTAGAAATCATGGATTAACTTCTCGCCGTATTGTGAATCACTATTTTTTTAAATTACCTATTTACAGAATTACCTTGACAAGGATTTGATTGGGTTCTGGTGTTAACATAAACATCATTCCTGATCAGTCACAAGTTTCTTTAGTTTGGTCGGTTATTAAAGATTCCCAGATCCTGATTGCTATATACAATTCCTCTTTACTACCATCTCCCATCAGAATAGAAGGTTTGTGGTTAGTCATCTGATTGGTTCCAGGAAAATCTCTTGTATTGCGAATATGATACTTCACTTTGTAGCTGATCGAGATGATATACCCTAACTAAAGCTAGTTGACCTTTCAAGCTGCAGCGTAGTTCCGTTTGTCTTTATCAAAGAGATCACCAGTATTCCAACATTCCTAGATTTATCAGCTAATATCATCTACATAGTGACGTTAACAGAATCCTTAGTCTTGTCATTATCCAAGAGCATTGATCAAGAACAGAACTTAGGATGACCAATGTTATTAGTGTTTTGGCTGTTGTCGTGCATAGCACATAAAATTTTCACTTAAAATTATAAAATAATTGTTATCAGTACCACTACTGCTTTTGTATATTTATAGGACTTTACACTCAGATGACAGTTATAGGACTCCGCTGTCGGGTGACAGTTATAGGACTCCATTGTCAGATGACAGTTATAGGACTCTGCTGTCAGATGACAGTTATAGGACTCCGCTGTCAGATGACAGTTATAGGACTCCGCTGTCGGGTGACAGTTATAGGACTCCGGTGTCGGGTGACAGTTATAGGACTCCACTGTCAGATGACAGTTATAGGACTCCGCTGTCAGATGACAGTTATAGGACTCCGCTGTCAGATGACAGTTATAGGACTCCGCTGTCGGGTGACAGTTATAGGACTCCATTGTCAGATGACAGTTATAGGACTCCGCTGTCGGATGACAGTTATAGGACTTCGCTGTCGGGTGACAGTTAAAGGACTCCGCTGTCGGGTGACAGTTAAAGGACTCCGCTGTCGGGTGACAGTTATAGGACTCCGGTGTCGGGTGACAGTTATAGGACTCCACTGTCAGATGACAGTTATAGGACTCCGCTGTCAGATGACAGTTATAGGACTCCGCTGTCAGATGACAGTTATAGGACTCCGCTGTCGGGTGACAGTTAAAGGACTCCGCTGTCGGGTGACAGTTATAGGACTCCACTGTCGGATGACAGTTATAGGACTTTACTGTTAAATGTTACACAAAGAAGAATGTAGATTATAGCCGGTGGATTGTTATTGAATAGGATCAGATTAAAGAGCAACAGAAATGAGTTACAAGGGGGGACAACTTATAAACAGCAGACTTCTAAACAGCAGATTGTTATAAGGGGAGGTAACTTATAAACAACAGAATGTAACTAGGAGGATAACTCATATTACTCAAGTATTATAAATGAAATTGTATGTTGTGAAAAAAATTCAACAAATAACTGGTAGAAAACAATGTGAAAAAGGTAGAAAGACAGAGCATGTGAAAAAACTTCACTTATGATAAAGTTCTTATAACTTTCATGTGTTCAATGTTTTTTAATATTCTTTAGATAACAAGACATCATTTATAAATTCTTGTTTTCTTATTTGAGGGAGAAAAGTACTTGGGTGTTGATTGTGAGTGAAAACCTATGAATAATAAATATCTTTAATAATTAACTTACACAATGACTGATTTCACAAGTTTATTTTAAGTTAATCTCAGATACCATTTTCTATAAACATGATCACACAACATGTTATGTGATGATGTGTACAGACTGGTACCCTGTGTTTATATAGATGTATAGGGATAATTGAGAATGAGAGTGTATGTGAGGATGATGGTCTGTAGTATTGTGTTATACTGCTGTTTATATGTATAGAAACCTGTTGAGATCCAGGTAGACAAAGTTTGTGTGAATTATCGATAATGTTTTAAATAATTAAGAGATGATTGAATTGTACATTAAAACATTACATTGTACAGCTGTGTTGTGCTTGTCATTGATGATAACATTTATGGTAACATTGGCCTTTTCTCAGTCAATATCTTATTTTTCAGGCACCATTATCTTTTCCTGGTTGTTCAATGTCTGGTTAGATATAAACAGTGATTAGTGAAAACATTCAAACATGAGTCAAACAAATTAAGGAGTATTCTTCATGATTTCACTGCTGTAGTTGATATGGGTCAGACTGGTAATTTTTAAGTTTTGATTTTGCTTTTAACACTTTTGTACAGTGGCAACAATTTGAATTTTTCCTTCACCAGTGGTTGACTAACTCTAACCTTTGAAGAACTAGGTCCTAATGGTGAACTGTTGAAAGTTCTGACTGTGATGCACTAGAGGTAGCCTTTGCTACCTGCTGGACTAAAGTGGTCTATTTTGAGACACAGTATGGTAGAAGATGGTTGCCTGGCTACTATTTTGTATATTTTATACCTATATTTCAAAGAAATGTAATTGAAGGGATTTTCTTCAATTTCCCACCTAAATAAATAAAATGAAAATATGTCAAAACTGGACTTATTTCATTACACAACATCTCTTGTAGAAACAAAACTTCCATATTTTGTCCCTTCCCCTGAACTACATATGAAATAAAAATGTGGTTGGGTTGTGCAATGGCAACATTCGCCTTTCACCTCGCCGACGGGGGTTTGATTCCTTGAACGGACGTTCCCTGGGTGCTCCAGCTTTCTCCCACAGTAAGACCCATCACACTGCTTACATCTGGGCCAACAATAGTATTAATATAAGTTGAAATAACTTGTTTCATCATTGTTGTGAAATAATGTTGATATTGAAAAAATTAAGTTGGAATTAGTTGCAAGGACAATTACAGCAAATTTTGGTTGTTCTACTCTGAAACAATGATCTTCTTTATGCCTAATTAAGTATTGAAATAACCTTCACCTGTTCTGTTAGCAACTCTGTCTTGTAAAATGTGTCTAATTACATGATGCAAAAAAAATCACAAATTTGTCATTGGACAGTTGATCACAAGTCATTGGATCAGAAGACTCGCCATAGAAAGTGAACTTTTCACTTTGGTGATCGGTGAAGAGTTATCTTAGTTTATACAGGTTGCTGATAAACATTAGTTCTGAGGCTTGAAGTAAACTTCATGCCATGTTTTACTGCATTTAGGTGATTTAAAAAAAAAATTCTATATTCAAAGAATGATGAAATCAAAATTGTTTCAAGCAGAATCTTATCAAAATATTGGCAGTGTAAAAAGACAACAAAAACTTTTCAGAGCTTCTTTTGTTTTGTAGTGGTACCTAGTAACTGTGGTAGACTTTTCCTTTTCAATACAGGATAGCTCCACTGACCACTATTTAACCTCACTTTGTTACTGACCAATATTTAACCTCACTCAGTAACTGACTACGGTTTAACCTCACTCTGTATCTGACCACTATTTAACCTCACTATGTAACTGACTACTGTTTAACCTCAGTCTGTAACTGACCACTATTTAACCTAACTCTAACTGACCACTATTTAACCTCAGTCTGTAACTGACCACTATTTAACCTCACTCTGTAACTGAACACTATTTAACCTCACTCTGAAACTGATCACTATTTAACCTCACTCTGTAACTGACCACTATTTAACCTCAGTCTGTAACTGACCAATATTTAGCCTCACTCTGTAACTGACCACTATTTAACCTAACTCTAACTGACCAATATTTAGCCTCACTCTGTAACTGACCACTATTTAACCTAACTCTAACTGACCACTATTTAACCTCACTCTGAAACTGATCACTATTTAACCTCAATCTGTAACTGACCACTATTTAACCTCAGTCTGTAACTGACCACTATTTAACCTAACTCTAACTGACCACTATTTAACCTCACTCTCTTAGTGACCACTATTTAACCTCACTCTGTAACTGACCACTATTTAACCTCACTCTGTTACTGACCACTATTTAACCTCACTCTGTAAACTGACCATTATTTAACCTCACTTTAACTGACCACTATTAAAACTCACTCTGTAACTGACCACTATTTAACCTCACTCTGTAACTGACCACTATTTAACCTCACTCTGTAACTGACCACTATTTAAACTCAGTCTGTAACTGACCACTATTTAACCTCACTCTGTAACTGACCACTGTTTAACCTTACTCTGTAACAGACCACTATTTAAACTCGCTCTTTAAATAACCACTATTTAACCTAACTCTGTAACTGACCACTATTTAACCTCACTCTGTAACTGACCACTATTTAACCTCACTCTGTAACTGACCACTATTTAAACTCAGTCTGTAACTGACCACTATTTAACCTCACTCTGTAACTGACCACTGTTTAACCTTACTTTAACTGACCACTATTTAAACTCACTCTGTAACTGACCACTATTTAACCTCACTCTGTAACTGACCACTATTTAACCTCACTCTGTAACTGACCACTATTTAAACTCAGTCTGTAACTGACCACTATTTAAACTCAGTCTGTAACTGACCACTATTTAACCTCACTCTGTAACTGACCACTGTTTAACCTTACTTTAACTGACCACTATTTAAACTCACTCTGTAACTGACCACTATTTAACCTCACTCTGTAACTGACCACTATTTAACCTCACTCTGTAACTGACCACTATTTAAACTCAGTCTGTAACTGACCACTATTTAAACTCAGTCTGTAACTGACCACTATTTAACCTCACTCTGTAACTGACCACTATTTAACCTCACTCTGTAACTGACCACTATTTAAACTCAGTCTGTAACTGACCACTATTTAAACTCAGTCTGTAACTGACCACTATTTAACCTCACTCTGTAACTGACCACTGTTTAACCTTACTTTAACTGACCACTATTTAAACTCACTCTGTAACTGACCACTATTTAACCTCACTCTGTAACTGACCACTATTTAACCTCACTCTGTAACTGACCACTATTTAAACTCAGTCTGTAACTGACCACTATTTAAACTCAGTCTGTAACTGACCACTATTTAACCTTACTCTGTAACAGACCACTATTTAACCTCGCTCTGTAAATAACCACTATTTAACCTAACTCTGTAACTGACCACTATTTAGCCTCACTCTGTAACTGAGCACTATTTAACCTCACTCTGTTAACCTCACTCTGTAACTGACCATTCTCATGAAAGTCACTCCCTGATTACACTAACCTAGCTTCTGGTTCACTGTTTTAACTAAGTTACACTTTAAACTACAGCAAGGTCCCAGTGATGTATCACCCAGCTCACCATCACCCTACAGCAAGGTCCCAATGATGTATCACCCAGCTCACCATCACCCTACAGCAAGGTCCCAATGATGTATCACCCAGCTCACCATCACCCTACTGCAAGGTCCCAATGATGTATCACCCAGCTGACCCTCACCCTACAACAAGGTCCTAGTGATGTATCAGTCAGCTGACCCTCACCCTACAGCAAGGTCCCAATGATGTATCACCCAGCTGACCCTCACTCTACAGCAAGGTCCCAGTGATGTATCACCCAGCTCACCATCACCCTACAGCAAGGTCCCAATGATGTATCACCCAGCTGACCCTCACCCTACAACAAGGTCCTAGTGATGTATCAGTCAGCTGACCATCACCCTACAGCAAGGTCCCAGTGATGTATCACTCAGCTGACCCTCACCCTACAACAAGGTCCCAGTGATGTATCAGTCAGCTGACCCTCCCCCTACAGAAAGGTCCCAGCGAGATATCATCCAGCTGACCCTCACCCTACAGCAAGGTCCCAGTGATGTATCAGTCAGCTGACCCTAACCCTACAGAAAGGTCCCAGTGATGTATCAGTCAGCTGACCCTAACCCTACAGAAAGGTCCCAGTGATGTATCAGTCAGCTGACCCTCACCCTACAGCAAGCCCAGTGATGTATCAGTCAGCTGACCATCACCCTACAGCAAGGTCCCAGTGGGGTATCGGTCAGCTGACCCTACAACAAGGTCCCAGTGATGTATCATCCAGCTGACCCTCACCCTACAGCAAGGTCCCAGTGATGTATCAGTCAGCTGACCCTAACCCTACAGAAAGGTCCCAGTGATGTATCGGTCAGCTGACCCTCACCCTACAGCAAGCCCAGTGATGTATCAGTCAGCTGACCATCACCCTACAGCAAGGTCCCAGTGATGTATCAGTCAGCTGACCCTCACCCTACAGCAAGGTCCTATTGATGTATCAGTCAGCTGACCATCACCCTACAGCAAGGTCCCAGTGGGGTATCAGTCAGCTGACCCTACAGCAAGGTCCCAGTGATGTATCAGTCAGCTGACCCTCACCCTACAGCAAGGTCCTAGTGATGTATCAGTCAGCTGACCATCACCCTACAGCAAGGTCCCAGTGGGGTATCAGTCAGCTGACCCTACAACAAGGTCCCAGTGATGTATCATCCAGCTGACCCTCACCCTACAGCAAGGTCCCAGTGATGTATCAGTCAGCTGACCCTAACCCTACAGAAAGGTCCCAGTGATGTATCGGTCAGCTGACCCTCACCCTACAGCAAGCCCAGTGATGTATCAGTCAGCTGACCATCACCCTACAGCAAGGTCCCAGTGATGTATCAGTCAGCTGACCCTCACCCTACAGCAAGGTCCTAGTGATGTATCGGTCAGCTGACCATCACCCTACAGCAAGGTCCCAGTGGGGTATCAGTCAGCTGACCCTACAACAAGGTCCCAGTGATGTATCAGTCAGCTGACCATCACCCTACAGCAAGGTCCCAGTGAGGTATCAGTCAGCTGACCATCACCCTACAGCAAGGTCCCAGTGATGTATCAGTCAGCTGACCCTCACCCTACAGCAAGGTCCCAGTGATGTATCATTCAGCTGACCCTCCCCCTACAGAAAGGTCTCAGTGATGTATCAGTCAGCTGACCCTCACCCTACAGCAAGGTCCCAGTGATGTATCAGTCAGCTGACCATCACCCTACAGCAAGGTCCCAGTGATGTATCAGTCAGCTGACCCTCACCCTACAGCAAGGTCCTAGTGATGTATCAGTCAGCTGACCATCACCCTACAGCAAGGTCCCAGTGGGGTATCAGTCAGCTGACCCTACAACAAGGTCCCAGTGATGTATCATCCAGCTGACCCTCACCCTACAGCAAGGTCCCAGTGATGTATCAGTCAGCTGACCCTAACCCTACAGAAAGGTCCCAGTGATGTATCGGTCAGCTGACCATCACCCTACAGCAAGGTCCCAGTGATGTATCAGTCAGCTGACCATCACCCTACAGCAAGGTCCCAGTGATGTATCAGTCAGCTGACCCTCACCCTACAGCAAGGTCCTAGTGATGTATCAGTCAGCTGACCATCACCCTACAGCAAGGTCCCAGTGGGGTATCAGTCAGCTGACCCTACAACAAGGTCCCAGTGATGTATCATCCAGCTGACCCTCACCCTACAGCAAGGTCCCAGTGATGTATCAGTCAGCTGACCCTAACCCTACAGAAAGGTCCCAGTGATGTATCGGTCAGCTGACCCTCATCCTACAGCAAGCCCAGTGATGTATCAGTCAGCTGACCCTAACCCTACAGAAAGGTCCCAGTGATGTATCGGTCAGCTGACCCTCACCCTACAGCAAGCCCAGTGATGTATCAGTCAGCTGACCATCACCCTACAGCAAGGTCCCAGTGATGTATCAGTCAGCTGACCCTCACCCTACAGCAAGGTCCTAGTGATGTATCAGTCAGCTGACCATCACCCTACAGCAAGGTCCCAGTGGGGTATCAGTCAGCTGACCCTACAACAAGGTCCCAGTGATGTATCAGTCAGCTGACCATCACCCTACAGCAAGGTCCCAGTGAGGTATCAGTCAGCTGACCATCACCCTACAACAAGGTCCCAGTGATGTATCAGTCAGCTGACCATCACCCTACAGCAAGGTCCCAGTGATGTATCAGTCAGCTGACCCTCACCCTACAGCAAGGTCCCAGTGATGTATCATTCAGCTGACCCTCCCCCTACAGAAAGGTCCCAGTGATGTATCAGTCAGCTGACCCTCACCCTACAGCAAGGTCCCAGTGAGGTATCAGTCAGCTGACCCTCCCCCTACATAAAGGTCCCAGTGAGGTATCAGTCAGCTGACCCTCCCCCTACAGAAAGGTCCCAGTGATGTATCACTCAGCTGACCCTCACCCTACAACAAGGTCCCAGTGATGTATCGGTCAGCTGACCCTCACCCTACAACAAGGTCCCAGTGATGTATCAGTCAGCTGACCATCACCCTACAGCAAGGTCCCAGTGAGGTATCAGTCAGCTGACCCTCCCCCTACAGAAAGGTCCCAGTGAGATATCATCCAGCTGACTCTCACCCTACAGCAAGGTCCCAGTGGGGTATCAGTCAGCTGACCCTACAACAAGGTCCCAGTGATGTATCAGTCAGCTGACCCTCACCTTACAGCAAGGTCCCAGTGAGATATCATCCAGCTGACTCTCACCCTACAGCAAGGTCCCAGTGGGGTATCAGTCAGCTGACCCTACAACAAGGTCCCAGTGATGTATCAGTCAGCTGACCCTCACCTTACAGCAAGGTCCCAGTGATGTATCAGTCAGCTGACCCTCCCCCTACAGAAAGGTCCCAGTGAGATATCATCCAGCTGACCCTCACCCTACGGCAAGGTCCCAGTGATGTATCAGTCAGCTGACCCTAACCCTACAGAAAGGTCCCAGTGATGTATCAGTCAGCTGACCCTACAGCAAGGTCCCAGTGGTCTGCAATATACCCTTTTTCTTCTGTCTGTATCAAGACTGGTTGGTGAATATCACAAATGTATTCAGGTGATATCTGCGCATCGAGTCAAGATGCACTTGCCCCATCCTTGGTGTCAGAGGTGGCTCAACACAAGGTTGGCGTGCAATGACTCTCTTGGCATGCAAGTGGTTCCTGGCAGTTTGAGTACTGGTGGGTCTGCCATTAGTACCTTAGGTATACAATGCAGTCTCTACAGCAGTCTTGAATCTGTTGTATAAATGCGATAAACGAATCGCCCTGTCATGTGGTCATCAAATGCAGACGACCATTCCTGGGACAATCGGAAACTAACCCAGTAGCATGGAAATGTGTATAGAGATGGTTAATTGTACACATGGCAATGCCAAATTGCTGCGCGACAGCAGTTTGGCTATGACCATCCATCAACATCACAGCTGATAGCTCACAACAAATACAGTACCTTAGCTTCAACATGCTTCTGTTTGCGACCATAGAAAAGTGCCAGACCCAGAATTATTGACAATAAAGACAACAAATATACATATATTGTTTGTTGTTAAATGAAATGCTTTATAAACGTTGTACACCATGTATTGGGATCAGAACCATTGGTCCTTTTTTTCATTTCAGAATATTGTATTGATTTAAACAATCAATTAGATTAGATCAAGGATTAGACAGCAGGCTACAGTCTTCTCTCAAAAGAATCCAAACAATTCAATTATCTGTTGAAAAGCTATATTGTTAATTAATGCAGACACGTTTATTCTTTCTATGGCTTAGTCGTCACTATATTTACAAAACAGAAAAAAAAACACATCACAAAAAATTGGTTTCGCTGGGGGTCGAACCCAGGACCTTTCGCGTGTGAGGCGAACGTGATAACCACTACACTACGAAACCTATGGCTCGCATTGGTGAAAGATTATTTATATTTTCAAAGAATAAAACAAGCGGCGAATGAATATTTTTTGTGCTATCTGTGACATAAATATTATTTATATAATTACTTTGATGGAAATTTTCCAAATTTGTAAAGTAGTCCAGGAAAAATATTTATTAAGCCACACAGTGACTTAATTTGAAAATCAGCATGGCAAAAAAATCACGATATCCCATGATGCAAATTTGTTAGTTTGCACGGAAAATGGCGGCCATATTGACTATTTATTCTTGGAGAATACAGCAGGAAAATATCTTAGTTATGTGTATCTTTGAAATGTTTTTGGGGCGAAACTGCTGTAAGTATGCGTTTGAGCGGTCTTAGATTCATTTCGCATTTTCTTTTAATGTTGAAATTTTACTCGATATTCATCGACAACACTTTGTTTTCGTGAAAACCTGCAAATATAAATGTTTTGGTAAGAAATCGCATATTGATGGCAGATATTACTGTAATTTTATGTTCTGTTTGTAATTTGCAGGTTAAAATTGATGCCGTCGTTCTATTTATGTTGCAAATTGTTTATGCACAATTTATGACGTGAGCAAGAGCGACAGTGACACGTGATTAGCAAGGAATTTTGTTCGATTCGCCTTTGTTGGGCCGCTACTAGACAGTTGAAGATGAAGAGACTACATGACTCAAGATGAGCAAGGTTTGTACTATTTGGGTACTTAATAAATTTCAATGTTACATGATTAGTTTTATTTATACTTAATGTTTGGTTTTGCAGCAGTGTTTTTAAGTAAAATATTGTATTTTCGATGGGAAATTGTGATGAAATCTCGCCGCCGATCAACAGCCGCCATGTTGATTTTTTCAACTTTTGCATCAAGGCTCGGATCTAATCGCTGATACCGTTACAAATAGCATATATTTTGAGCTTGATTCATTTGTATTCATATTCGTCAAGTTTCGCTTATTACTTTGAAGCATTTACTATGCGTGTCAATGATACATAATGTGTATTTTTTGCGAAGGTTTTAGTGTACCCTCTTTCACCTGTATACGGGATTCTGACATTTGTATTCAGGCTAGCGGCAAGAATTATAGTGTAAAATATCATAATTGGATGTGTTTCATGATTATTTTTGTGTTAAAATGTCCTACACACGCATGCCTTTCATATGACCTTGAAATTTCTCTATTTATCAACAGGCCCATTTTTGCAATTTTCATGTGTTTTTGGACTCTGTATATTTCCTGATCATTCGCATTATGATTGTATAATCACAGGAATTATTTTTAATGAATTTGGGGCTATTTATGCACTTATTCCTGTTGAAATGTATTTGTACAGTTTGCATAGTATTAAGTAAGGTTGTAATGATTTTTATGTGTTTTTCTGCTATTTTTCAATGTTTTGTTGCATATTTATTTGTTTTGTTTTGAAAGTTGCATGTTTATCTTGTTAACTGATTGCAACAAAACATTGCCTAATGTTACACTCATCTCACAACTATTAGATATTATTATGTTAGATTTAAGTATTAGTAGTAATTCAGAAATAGGGAAAAAGATGTTTCTTGATGTTCATCTCTGTGATAAAGTAGAATTTTATGAAAATGTTACCATTTGGGTGGTGGAAAATGTGTGCTTTGTATTTAGTCCTATTAAATGCTGTTGTATGGGTTATAGTAACATTGGCTGTTATTTGCTATATAAAGCAAAAGTTAATGATAATGCTTATAATCATCCCCCCCTCTCCACCCAAGAAGTTGCAAGTTGGAGAAGACTAAACTAAAAATGTCTAACAGAATGTAAGGAAACCCATTTACATAACATTTGCTCAGAATTACTAAAGCAGGATATTATTTAATAGCACTGGGATATGTATTGTGGCTTAAATTCACCTTTGAGTTGCAGGCCATAAGCATGGCTGGACAAACTGACAGACATAAAGAGTTGGTTGTTCTAATTAAGAGTACTGCAGTGCAAATTGGTATGAAATGTCACAGTTTGTTATGGAAAGAAAGGTATATGCATGCATTTTTTTGTCATTATTTTGATCTCCATAAGTAAATACTATGTATTCTAAGCTACATGTAGTATTACACAGACCTGATTCAATCTCATATTGAGCAGATACAAAGATGCTGAATTTCTGTTATTTATGTTGAGAATTGTAAGAGATACAATAAATGTTAGTTTTTTGTATATATGGGTGACCATGCAGTTTTAAGTAATGTTTCATTGATATGAAGAGTTTCAAGTGGTATTAAGTTTATTTAACATAGTATTCCTGTGTAAATCTAGGACTTATGCTGCAAATAAGGATTGCTAAATGGTAGTGTGGAAGACTACCAGTCAGACCTCCAAAATCATTGTTTGATTTGAAAATGAGTGAAATATTGAATATGACTTCTTTCTGAAAAAAACAAGTGTATCTAGTATGATTAAACATAGCTGATGTAAGTTTAACAAGAGGAAGCTAAATATATAATAAAATCATGATTTCAAACTTGAGCTACATTTTATGATTTTATTAATTGAAAATTAAAGAAAAGACAAAAACGAAATCAGGTTCAATATAAAATAGATGTGTTTCAAAATTTTGTAAAGTAACATATATTAAGGTGAATTGTTTCACTTATACTGGAAGAATTGTTGCTACATTTTAGTCCATATTTAATATTATATTCCAATATAATGAATATAGAGTTATCCTTTCTTGATCTGTAAAAACCTGTCATTTCCATCCTGACACAATGTCTTGACAGTTGTGCTGAATGCCAGGCTTCAAATGTTTACCTTTCTCTGCAAAGAATGCAGTTTTAATCAGCACATTGATTTGAAAACAAATGGAATACAACATAGACTGCAAAGGATGAGTTGTATTATCTCCCCTTCCTTCCTGGCTTCAAATGACTAGCTGTATTATTTCCCCTGTCTTCCTGTATTCATTTGATGTATTGTGCACTATTATTAGCTGTTCTATTGAATTATGGCAACAAGACGGCTTGGACTATCTTTACTTTCTGTTATCTTATTCAAAACTTTGTAATGACTGCAAATGTCAGTTTGTATCTAATTTTGCTGCTTTATGTTAAGCTTTTCACTGAAGTGAATTACAAATAGAATAACCCAAAAATGGTGTAGAGTATATATTATAAGTAAATCTGTGACTCTTGTGGTACAGGATTCATGGGTGTTCCTGATGATTGTTAAAAAAAAAAGGAAAAAGAACATGTTCATTTTTACATAACATATACTGTACTAGTGTAGGTAGTAATACATTTCTATTTCACAAATCTTTATTGCGTATGGGAGTTCATTTGGAATACTAGGAGATGCACTAGTTAGTTAGCAACTAATCAACATGATCCAAGTTACAGTACTGGCACACAATCTAGATGATTGAAGGGAAACATTACTAATAACATGATGAATTGAATGTGGACAATGCAGTAATTGTATCTTCAGAATGCAGTTGACTTAAGGCGGATATTACTTTCGGTAATTTAAGATATTTTACTTCCTTTGATACATGGAATGGTATTCTATTGTGTAACAATGCATTATGCTATGATCTTACGTCAAACAAATCACTCTTAGATATTTTCAGTCTTTGGCTCTTCAGTGTTTATTGCCATGTTTGTAGCACTTGGATGTGTGGGATAATTTGTGAAATTTTTGAAAGATAGACTGATTGCATAATTATGATCAAGTGTAGTAATATTTCTGTTATTAGATATGTTTTCATTTTTAAATTTAAGCTAGTCAGGTAGGTGTACTTTACAATATTGATTGTAAAGGCAGCCATTTTGTGTCTGCTGTGAGGTGTACAAAGTTGAGACTGGACTAATGTTATATGTGGGTACTACACAGTGCTATGTATACTAGCTATACATGTCTGGGTCTGGAGTTGTTATTGTCATTGACATTAACTTTCAGGGTCACCATAAGGTCATCAACAAGAAGTGTGAAAGAAGGTCAAGGTCGAAGTGACTGTAACCTCAACCTTGATCTTGATGATTTTAATGCACTTGAACTTAGAGAGAAAAACAATTTTTATGGTTAAAAAATATGACATGACTAGATTATATTTCAGTTATATTGTAGCAGATCATTTTACTGTTTTTGTTAATTGTCATTTGTTATGCTAATGTATGAATCTGGTTGTTTGGGAATGTTAGGAGGTTGAAATGCTTATGTTAGTAGTCAACATGATTAAATCTAACTTAACTTTCACATAGATACAGATTCTAGACAGTGTCTCTTTTAAAGAGAACAAAGTTACTGGAAATATGATAATAGAATGTGGACCATGTTGTAATTATGGTGATATATTAAACACATTGTTAACTTTCAGATAATGTAGATTTTTCCAGAATTTGAGAGGGACCCTTTTGAGATATTTGACTTATTTTGAGTTTTCACATGGAGTGTCATTCATGATAAATATGTATCTTACAAAATTGATGTAGCATTTGTTAAATCTTTTTAATTTCAGTATTGTACATGTTACACAAAAAAATGATGTAGCATTTGTTAAATCTTTTTAATTTCAGTATTGTACATGTTACACAGTACCTGTAGGAGTTAGGGAATGATTTGTTTTGATGTTTTGGAATTGTACATTGGTTGTGACAGGTTTGACTGACTTAAAACTGTATCAAATTGACTATTTTCTTTTGTCAGTAAGTTTGTTTGTGTTTTAACTTTGAAGCTAGACTATCAAGGTATACTCTGCTGAATTGACTATAAAGGCAGCCATTTTGTGTGCTGTGAGGTGTACAAAATGGAGGCTGTACTAGTGTTATATAGTGGGGACTACACATCACTGTGTATAGGAGCTGTATGTGTCTGGGTCCGGGGTTGTCTGTGTCTGGGTCCGGGGTTGTCATCAATTGTCATTGTCATTAACTTTCAGAGTCATCTCAAGGTCATCAACAGCTAGTGTGAAAGGTGAAGGTCAAAAGGACAGTGACCTTAACCTTGATCTTGTTGATCTTATTGCACTTGATCTTTAACAGAAATTTTTTTTTTGGTTGAAAAATATGACATGACTGGATTATAATTCAAAGTTATGTTAGTAGTACATAATTATCCTGTTTTTTTTCACTATCATTTGTTATGCTAATGTATGAATCTGGTTGTTTGGAATGTTAGGAGGTTGAAATGCTTATGTAAGTAGTCAACATGATCAGATGTTATTTCACATACAGATAGACAGATTCTAGACAGTGTCTCTTTTAAAGAGAACAAAGTTACTGAAAACATGATAATTGAATGTGGACCATGTTGTAATTATGGTGATATATTAAACACATAGTTAACATTCAGATAATGTAGATTTTTCCAGAATTTGAGAGGGACCCTTTTGAGATATTTGACTTATTTTGATTTTTCACATGGAGTGTCATTCATGATAAATAGACGTCATACAAAATTGATGTAGCATTTGTTAAATCTTTTTAATTTCAGTATTGTACATGTTACACAGTACCTGTAGGAGTTAGGGAATGATTTGTTTTGATGTTTTGGAATTGTACATTGGTTGTGACAGGTTTGACTGACTTAAAACTAATCAAATTGACTATTTTCTTTTGTCAGTAAGTTTTTTGGTGTTTTAACTTTAAAGCTAGACTATCGAGGTATACTTCACTATATTGACTATAAAGGCAGCCAGAATTATTTTCATTTTTCTGTGAATATAAGCATTTAAGTAAAGTGAAATATTTTGAAAAATTCATTTACAGTGTGACACATGAAGCACCTGTAGTAAGTAGAGAATAATTTTTAGTATTTTTGAATGGTACACAGGTTTTGATCAGTAAAAACATAATGTTTGGGTTTTTTTTTGTGTCAATATGTGTATTTGTGTTTTAGTGTTGAAGACAGACAATCAAGGGTTATTTCTATATATTGATTATAAAGGCAGCCATTTTGTGTCTGGTGTGAGGTGTACAAAATGGAGGCTGTACTAGTGTTATATAGAGGGGACTACACATCACTGTGTATAGGAGCTGTATGTGTCTGGGTCAGGTGTTGTCATCAATTGTCATTGTCATTAACTTTCAGAGTCACCTCAAGGTCATCAACAGCTATTGTGAAAGGTGAAGGTCAAAGGGACAGTGACCTTAACCATGATCTTGTTGATCTTATTGCACTTGGTCTTTAAGAGAAATCTTCTGTTTTTGGTTGAAAAATATGACATGACTGGATTATAATTCAAAGTTATGTTAGTAGTACATAATTATCCTGTTTTTGTTCACTATCATTTGTTATGCTAATGTATGAATCTGGTCGTTAGGAATGTTAGGAGGTTGAAATGCTTATGTAAGTGGTCAACATGATCAAATGTTATTTCACATACAGATAGACAGATTCTAGACAGTGTCTCTTTTAAAGAGAACAAAGTTACTGAAAACATGATAATTGAATGTGGACCATGTTGTAATTATGGTGATATATTAAACACATAGTTAACTTTCAGATAATGTAGATTTTTCCAGAATTTGAGAGGGACCCTTTTGAGATATTTGACTTATTTTGAGTTTTTGCACTGAGAGACAGAATTATTTTCATTTTTCTGTGAATATAAGCATTTAAGTAAAGTGAAATATTTTGAAAAATTCATTTACAGTGACACATGAAGCACCTGTAGTAAGTAGAGAATAATTTTTAGTATTTTTGAATGGTACACAGGTTTTGATCAGTAAAAACATAATGTTTGGGTTTTTTTGTGTCAATATGTGTATTTGTGTTTTAGTGTTGAAGACAGACAATCAAGGGCTTTTTCTATATATTGATTATAAAGGCAGTCATTTTGTGTCTGGTGTGAGGTGTACAAAATGGAGGCTGTACTAGTGTTATATAGAGGGGACTACACATCACTGTGTATAGGAGCTGTATGTGTCTGGGTCAGGGGTGGTCATCAATTGTCATTGTCATTAACTTTCAGAGTCACCTCAAGGTCATCAACAGCTAATGTGAAAGGTGAAGGTCAAAGGGACAGTGACCTTAACCATGATCTTGTTGATCTTATTGCACTTGGTCTTTAAGAGAAATCTTCTGTTTTTGGTTGAAAAATATGACATGACTGGATTATAATTCAAAGTTATGTTAGTAGTACATAATTATCCTGTTTTTGTTCATTATTTGTTTTGCTGATGTATGAATCTGGTTGTTTGGGAATGTTAGGAGGTTGTAATGCTTGTGTTGATAGTCAACATGATTAAATCTTACTTAACATTCACATAGGTTCAGATTCTAGACAGTGCCTCTTTTGAAGAGAACAAAGTTACTGAAAACATGATAATTGAATGTGGACCATGTTGTAATTATGGTGATATATTAAACACATTGTTAACTTTCAGATAATGTAGATTTTTCCAGAATTTGAGAGGGACCCTTTTGAGATATTTGACTTATTTTGAGTTTTCACATGGAGTGTCATTCATGATAAATATGTATCTTACAAAATTGATGTAGCATTTGTTAAATCTTTTTAATTTCAGTATTGTACATGTTACACAGTACCTGTAGGAGTTAGGGAATGATTTGTTTTGATGTTTTGGAATTGTACATTGGTTGTGACAGGTTTGACTGACTTAAAACTGTATCAAATTGACTATTTTCTTTTGTCAGTAAGTTTGTTTGTGTTTTAACTTTGAAGCTAGACTATCAAGGTATACTCTGCTGTATTGACTATAAAGGCAGCCATTTTGTGTCTACTGTGAGGTGTACAAAATGGAGGCTGTACTAGTGTTATATAGTGGGGACTACACATCACTGTGTATAGGAGCTGTATGTGTCAGGGTCAGGTGTTGTCATCAATTGTCATTGTCATTAACTTTCAGAGTCACCACAAGGTCATCAGCAGCTAGTGTGAAAGGTGAAGGTCAAAAGGACAGTGACCTTAACCTTGATCTTGTTGATCTTATTGCACTTGGTCTTTAAGAGAAAACTTCTTTTTATGGTTGAAAAATATGACATGACTGGATTTTAATTCAAAGTTATGTTAGTAGTACATAATTATCCTGTTTTTGTTCATTATTTGTTTTGCTAATGTATGAATCTGGTTGTTTGGGAATGTTAGGAGGTTGAAATGCTTATGTAAGTAGTCAACATGATCAAATGATATTTCACATACAGATAGACAGATTCTAGACAGTGCCTCTTTTGAAGAGAACAAAGTTACTGAAAACATGATAATTGAATGTGGACCATGTTGTAATTATGGTGATATATTAAACACATAGTTAACTTTCAGATAATGTAGATTTTTCCAGAATTTGAGAGGGACCCTTTTGAGAAATTTGACTTATTTTGAGTTTTTGCACTGAGAGACAGAATTATTTTCATTTTTCTGTGAATATAAGCATTTAAGTAAAGTGAAATATTTTGAAAAATTCATTTACAGTGTGACACATGAAGCACCTGTAGTAAGTAGAGAATAATTTTTAGTATTTTTGAACGGTACACAGGTTTTGATCAGTAAAAACATAATGTTTGGGTTTTTTTTGTGTCAATATGTGTATTTGTGTTTTAGTGTTGAAGACAGACAATCAAGGGTTATTTCTATATATTGATTATAAAGGCAGCCATTTTGTGTCTGGTGTGAGGTGTACAAAATGGAGGCTGTACTAGTGTTATATAGAGGGGACTACACATCACTGTGTATAGGAGCTGTATGTGTCTGGGTCAGGTGTTGTCATCAATTGTCATTGTCATTAACTTTCAGAGTCACCTCAAGGTCATCAACAGCTAATGTGAAAGGTGAAGGTCAAAGGGACAGTGACCTTAACCTTGATCTTGTTGATCTGATTGCACTTGGTCTTTAAGAGAAATCTTCTGTTTTTGGTTGAAAAATATGACATGACTGGATTATAATTCAAAGTTATGTCAGTAGTACATAATTATCCTGTTTTTGTTCATTATTTGTTATGCTAATGTATGAATCTGGTTGTTTGGAATGTTAGGAGGTTGAAATGCTTATGTAAGTAGTCAACATGATCAAATGATATTTCACATACAGATAGACAGATTCTAGACAGTGTCTCTTTTGAAGAGAACAAAGTTACTGAAAACATGATAATTGAATGTGGACCATGTTGTAATTATGGTGATATATTAAACACATAGTTAACTTTCAGATAATGTAGATTTTTCCAGAATTTGAGAGGGACCCTTTTGAGATATTTGACTTATTTTGATTTTTCACATGGAGTGTCATTCATGATAAATATGTATCTTACAAAATTGATGTAGCATTTGTTAAATCTTTTTAATTTCAGTATTGTACATGTTACACAGTACCTGTAGGAGTTAGGGAATGATTTGTTTTGATGTTTTGGAATTGTACATTGGTTGTGACAGGTTTGACTAACTTAAAACTGTATCAAATTGACTATTTTCTTTTGTCAGTAAGTTTGTTTGTGTTTTAACTTTGAAGCTAGACTATCGAGGTATACTTTGCTATATTGACTATAAAGGCAGCCATTTTGTGTCTGGTGCGAGGTGTACAAAATGGAGGCTGTACTAGTGTTATATAGAGGGGTCTACACATCACTGTGTATAGGAGCTGTATGTGTCTGGGTCAGGTGTTGTCATCAATTGTCATTGTCATTAACTTTCAGAGTCACCTCAAGGTCATCAACAGCTATTGTGAAAGGTGAAGGTCAAAGGGACAGTGACCTTAACCTTGATCTTGTTGATCTTATTGCACTTGGTCTTTAAGAGAAATCTTCTGTTTTTGGTTGAAAAATATGACATGACTGGATTATAATTCAAAGTTATGTTAGTAGTACATAATTATCCTGTTTTTGTTCATTATTTGTTATGCTAATGTATGAATCTGGTTGTTTGGAATGTTAGGAGGTTGAAATGCTTATGTAAGTAGTCAACATGATCAAATGATATTTCACATACAGATAGACAGATTCTAGACAGTGTCTCTTTTGAAGAGAACAAAGTTACTGAAAACATGATAATTGAATGTGGACCATGTTGTAATTATGGTGATATATTAAACACATAGTTAACTTTCAGATAATGTAGATTTTTCCAGAATTTGAGAGGGACCCTTTTGAGATATTTGACTTATTTTGAGTTTTCACATGGAGTGTCATTCATGATAAATATGTATCTTACAAAATTGATGTAGCATTTGTTAAATCTTTTTAATTTCAGTATTGTACATGTTACACAGTACCTGTAGGAGTTAGGGAATGATTTGTTTTGATGTTTTGGAATTGTACATTGGTTGTGACAGGTTTGACTGACTTAAAACTGTATCAAATTGACTATTTTCTTTTGTCAGTAAGTTTTTTGGTGTTTTAACTTTGAAGCTAGACTATCGAGGTATACTTCACTATATTGACTATAAAGGCAGCCATTTTGTGTCTACTGTGAGGTGTACAAAATGGAGGCTGTACTAGTGTTATATAGTGGGGACTACACATAACTGTGTATAGGAGCTGTATGTGTCAGGGTCAGGTGTTGTCATCAATTGTCATTGTCATTAACTTTCAGGGTCATCTCAAGGTCATCAACTGCAAGTGTGAAAGGTGAAGGTCAAAGGGACAGTGACCTTAACCTTGATCTTGTTGATCTTATTGCACTTGGTCTTTAAGAGAAAACTTCTTTTTGTGGTTGAAAAATATGACATGACTGGATTATAATTCAAAGTTATGTTAGTAGTACATAATTATCCTGTTTTTGTTCATTATTTGTTATGCTAATGTATGAATCTGGTTGTTTGGAATGTTAGGAGGTTGAAATGCTTATGTAAGTAGTCAACATGATCAAATGTTATTTCACATACAGATAGACAGATTCTAGACAGTGTCTCTTTTAAAGAGAACAAAGTTACTGAAAACATGATAATTGAATGTGGACCATGTTGTAATTATGGTGATATATTAAACACATAGTTAACTTTCAGATAATGTAGATTTTTCCAGAATTTGAGAGGGACCCTTTTGAGATATTTGACTTATTTTGAGTTTTTGCACTGAGAGACAGAATTATTTTCATTTTTCTGTGAATATAAGCATTTAAGTACAGTGAAATATTTTGAAAAATTCATTTACAGTGTGACACATGAAGCACCTGTAGTAAGTAGAGAATAATTTTTAGTATTTTTGAATGGTACACAGGTTTTGATCAGTAAAAACATAATGTTTGTTTTTTTTTTGTGTCAATATGTGTATTTGTGTTTTAGTGTTGAAGACAGACAATCAAGGGTTATTTCTATATATTGATTATAAAGGCAGCCATTTTGTGTCTGGTGTGAGGTGTACAAAATGGAGGCTGTACTAGTGTTATATAGAGGGGACTACACATCACTGTGTATAGGAGCTGTATGTGTCTGGGTCAGGGGTGGTCATCAATTGTCATTGTCATTAACTTTCAGAGTCACCTCAAGGTCATCAACAGCTAATGTGAAAGGTGAAGGTCAAAGGGACAGTGACCTTAACCATGATCTTGTTGATCTTATTGCACTTGGTCTTTAAGAGAAATCTTCTGTTTTTGGTTGAAAAATATGACATGACTGGATTATAATTCAAAGTTATGTTAGTAGTACATAATTATCCTGTTTTTGTTCATTATTTGTTTTGCTGATGTATGAATCTGGTTGTTTGGGAATGTTAGGAGGTTGTAATGCTTGTGTTGATAGTCAACATGATTAAATCTTACTTAACATTCACATAGGTTCAGATTCTAGACAGTGCCTCTTTTGAAGAGAACAAAGTTACTGAAAACATGATAATTGAATGTGGACCATGTTGTAATTATGGTGATATATTAAACACATTGTTAACTTTCAGATAATGTAGATTTTTCCAGAATTTGAGAGGGACCCTTTTGAGATATTTGACTTATTTTGAGTTTTCACATGGAGTGTCATTCATGATAAATATGTATCTTACAAAATTGATGTAGCATTTGTTAAATCTTTTTAATTTCAGTATTGTACATGTTACACAGTACCTGTAGGAGTTAGGGAATGATTTGTTTTGATGTTTTGGAATTGTACATTGGTTGTGACAGGTTTGACTGACTTAAAACTGTATCAAATTGACTATTTTCTTTTGTCAGTAAGTTTTTTGGTGTTTTAACTTTGAAGCTAGACTATCGAGGTATACTTCACTATATTGACTATAAAGGCAGCCATTTTGTGTCTACTGTGAGGTGTACAAAATGGAGGCTGTACTAGTGTTATATAGTGGGGACTACACATCACTGTGTATAGGAGCTGTATGTGTCAGGGTCAGGTGTTGTCATCAATTGTCATTGTCATTAACTTTCAGAGTCATCTCAAGGTCATCAACAGCAAGTGTGAAAGGTGAAGGTCAAAAGGACAGTGACCTTAACCATGTTGTCATACTTTGTCATTGTCATTAATAAATATTTTTTTTATCTAATTGTCAGACAAAGTGTAAGATACATAGTAGTTTGAAATTTTAGAGATTGTTTTATTTGTGTTACAGAAAAAAAATACAAAAACATGTAACAAGTTAATGTTGACTTCAAGTTTGGTTCAGGTTTGCCTTCCAATTAAATACAAACATATCTGTTATGTTACTATTGTGTTATTAAGAATAGTTGAGTCTGTAGATAATTTCTGTATAATTTTGTTTGAAACGTACATATTTGTCTTATCAGCTTTTGGCATATTTCCCTAAACTTTCAGTCAGTTTTTAAGTTATCCAAGTCTCATGGTGACCTATTGCAATCGCCTTCATTCGGCGTCCTATGTCCACAAACATTTCAACATTTTCGACTTCTTCTCAAAAGCTCTTGATCCAATTTCAGTGAAATTTTTGCAGATAACCTTTCCTGGCTTTAGATGAACCAAAATTGTGAATTATATATTCCCTACCCCACAGGGGTATGAGGGGTAGGGCAAAAAAGGGTTAAATTTACTATTCAGTCTGGTCAAAACTTCAACATGGTAACCACAGAAGTTATTTTGTAACATGATGGTGCAACTGTTTTTCATGCACAGAGCCTTCCATTTATGAGTTTCTGATACTTACAGGAAATATTCAAAATTTGAATTCATCAGATGTATCAGACCACCAACAGTGAATTCTGTGGTTTGTCCATTCATTCTTTGTTTGTCATATGACTGTTAAGGGCCATGACCCTCTTGTTTTTAAGTTAATGAATTTTTGAGATCTAAGTTAAGATACTTAAGTTGGCCTTTCAGTTTTACCCATTAGAGACCTTGTACTCACAAGTATCCCTTTACTATGATATATATACATGTATCTTTTTTATCATTTCAGGGTGGATTGGATTTTAGCAGCCCCCTGTTCGGTCCAACATGTAATGATGACAATAACAAATTGAAGTTGAAGAAATCCTCACTTGATTCCAGAAATGGTTCAGATGAAAAGAAATATGATGTAGAAGACAGCGGATCAGGTTCTAATTCCAGGTCAGATACTATAAGGAATAAAAAAAACCTCCTTCCAGTGATATTTCAACATTTTACAAGTAGTACAGCAGGTTATACCATAGTGAAAGACCATTCTAATTCAAAGTATAAAATTGATGTGCAAGAAAACAATGAACAGAAATCTGTCTTTTTGTTTTGTGTGAATAGAATATAAGCTATAGGATATTGTGGTTTCTCATGTTAAAAGAAAGTGAGAAGGACAGTTAATTAATCACTGTTAAAAACCAGGATTTTCAAACAATTCTGGTATGCTCAATTTCATTATGTCAGGTATAAAATTGTCACTGCACAGCTACTGTCAATTTGTTAAGTCTTAGGTGTCTTGGAACATTCATGTTTGTTAATATCAGTTGAAGATCGTTGGTGTGTTTGAATTTAATGACAAGTTATACTTGAATACTAAACCATGCTAGCATTTAATCGACCCTGATTGATCTTCACAATCACTGCTGTAAAAACAGAACCATGAAGCTTTGGATGAATTAGGGGCTACATTGAAACCTTACTATTAAGACTACTTTGGGGACTGGAAAAAAACGGTCTTAATAGTAAGATGGTCTTGATAAGTGAGATGGACCAGATTGGCAGCAAAGAACAGTAACTCTGTTCAAAATGATGACTGTATATATCATTAAGTAATGAAAATGTATATTATTCAACAGTATTTAATTTATTTGTTAATTTATGAAATTCAAGTGAAAATTGGTGAATAGACTTCAGAATATATATGTATTTATTCTTTAGTTAGTTAATATTGTAATATATATGTACATTTAACATTTGTAAACCTTGATTGATTGGAAGTTCAGTAGGAATTTCATGTTGAAATATGAAATATATCAACCTGCAATAGTCATAGACTGTCGTCAGTTCTTTGAAACTTTGAGCGAGAGTTGGTTTTGTTTACTCGTTATCATCATTGCATGATAAAGTTTAATCAAGTTTAGTGGCTGAAAAAATTTTGTAACAAAAGTGCCTGCAAAAGAGGGGTGGTCATAAATTTGAGATGGTTGTTAGGTGAGGTTTCACTGTATATACCGATAGATTTGTTTGAAAAGCAGTACAATTAATTGTCAAAAGTGGCTTTAGTCACATTCTGATCAGTGTCCATATGCACTCCACCAAAAAACTTGCTTGTTGTGACCAAACTACCAGCTGGATAAAGCCCAAACACACCAAATTTGATGAAACTGTTTCAGAATTGTGGGGGATGTGCGATGGCCTTAAACATTGTAACAATTGTAAACCTACATAGTTAAGTAGGTATGTAGCACTGGGTATCATATTTTCATTTGAACAATTATCGAAAAACTGTTTCTCATTTCAGTGGTTCAAGTTCAGATTCAGATTCTGAATCTGGATCTGGCTCGGGATCAGGGTCAGGGGGAGAAGATGACCAGAAGTCTGCCAAGTCCAGTGCTTCAGATAGCTCCTCAGACTCTAGTCAGGGCAGCGATGCAAAGTCAGAGAGTGAGTCAAACAGCGACGAGGATAATGACACTAAGAGACTCAAGTTAGAAATTACCACTTCTGACTCGCAGGATGTGCCATCCTCTACGGGCAAGAAAGGTCGTCCTCGCAAAGCAAATATTGGGGAACTCAAGGAGGTAAGTCGACAGGCAAGAAAGGCCGTCCTCGTAAAGCAAATATAGGGGAACTCAAGGAGGTAAGTCTACTGGCAAGAAAGTCCGTCCTCGCAAAGCAAATATAGGGGAACTCAAGGAGGTAAGTCTACTGGCAAGAAAGGCCGTCCTCACAAAGCAAATATAGGGGAACTCAAGGAGGTAAGTCTACTGGCAAGAAAGGCGGTCCTTGCAAAGCAAATATAGGGGAACTCGAGGAGATAAGTCGACAGGCAAGAAAGGTCATCCTTGCAAAGTAAATATAGGGGAACTCAAGGAGGTAAGTCTACTGGCAAGAAAGGCCGTCCTCACAAAGCAAATATAGGGAAACACAAGGAGGTAAGTTGACAGGCAGAAGTAGAAATGGACTGTGGTGGTTTGATAGTTAATACATGAAAATTGTGTTTAAGCTCTTCTGGGATGATTGAACTTCAATGTATTTTGTATTTTGTTGAAAAATCAGTAAAGAATAGCTTTAGAATTGTTTTGGGGGAAAAAATCACCAATTTTCTTGAATTGCAGGATAAGAACTTCAATAAATATTGCACTTAACTACAAGATCTTTGCTTATTCAGATTCTAAGCCAGTGTTATGAACTTAATAGGGGTGAAGCTAGGACATCAAGGTATTACGTAGAAAGTTAGATATGCGGTATAAAGTATTCTGAATTTGGATTTCAGATTGTAGAACAGAATCCTGACCTGTATGGACTGCGACGGTCAGGTCGAGCCAAGAAGGAGCCCATCAGATACACCTCAATAGTAAGTTATCCTACCATCCAGTCATATCCACTTGGTCGTTCTCGAAGATCTATCGAAGATAAAGTGTCTAATGTTCAAAATGAAGATCTTTAAAAATGTATATATGAAAAGATAAAAAATGGAAACTGCAGAAGAATTAAAGTAACTGATTGATGATTTGGTAAGCTTTGCCTCTCTGTTTTTGTAGAATGAAAGTGATGATGGAGATTCTGCAGGCAGGAAACGATCAAGAAGGAAAGAGTGAGTATTGAAGTGTTCAAATCTTGAAAAGAATGCATACTGTTTTAATGTCATTTAGTTCAAGTTATTTGTATTTTAAGATTGTTTCCTTTTGAAATTTTGTAAAGGAAAAGGAAATTAATGTTTTAGTGTAACAGAATCTTAGAGTATAAAAATCAACTCCGGTCTTACGCTTATAAAGGTGAAGTTTTGTTTGGTGGGTTTCAGGTCTGGAGAATGGGACGGCAGCAGTGACAGTGACAGTGGATCCAGTGATGGTTATAAAGCTGCTATTTCACGACAAAAACGGTAAAATGGATACTTAAATAAAATTGGTGATAGCTTCAAAATTGTTACATTACCAAAATAGGATGAGACAAATTTCAGAGAATATTGTAAAATTTACTGACAGATTCGAGGATAAATATTTTTTAAGAAGTTTGTATTGTAAGCATGAGGCCAATAAATCTTTCAATGTACACTTTTTTTACCCCCGTTTCTGTTACTGGGCTTTTCAAATTGTCTTGCATTATAGACAGTTGTTTGTCTTTTTGTAAGCAATTAGCTATTTCTTGAAAAGTACTGTCTTCACTTAATTTTGTAAACAAGAATGGCAGACATGAGGCCATCTTTGATTTGGACAATTAAAGATTGTTATCGCTATTTCCTGGGAAGTACATGATGGATCTTTTTCAAATTTCATATGTAGTTCCCTTTGGTCCCTAATCATGGATATCTGAATTTCAGACTGATGAGAAACACAAAATAGCATACATATGGTCCTTTTGTATTTGGCAGTTAACGATTATTATCACTTTTTCTGAAAGGGACACTACAGTGAAACATGAATTTTTTTCATTGATTGTATGTCTTTTTATTCGTCTTTACAAAAAAGTTTTGAATATGTGCAGTTCATTTTGTAAACCAAAAAAGAAGGGGAAAAATCCAACTTCTGGTAGAACAAATGAAAATAAAACAATGGTAGTAGCAAAGATCACTCTGCATCTTAACTAGTTTACAACCTTCAGCATTGGAATTATTAACCAATGACTTTTTTTTTTTTTTTGTATTTAAAAAATAAAACTGTAACATCATTTCATGAGAGATCACAAACTATTCTGGCAATTTGTTCTGTATAAGAAATTAATTAGTGCATGTTTTTTTCTGACAGAGCTCCGCAGTCAAAAAGATCGTCACGTCGACCAGTAAAGACACAAAAAAGACGAGCAGCAGGAGGTAAACGGAGAGAGAGGCGTCTCTCTGACTCGTACGATTCTGACAGTGATGAAGATCGCAGAGTATCTTTTAGAAACACCACCAGTAAAATTAGGTAGGCATTCTTTGCAATGGATGGCATGCTTGAATTGTGTAATTATCATCATCATCATCAGCCTCAGTAACCCAGCAAAGGAACTTACAGTAATGCGCCAATTCTGCAGCATTTGATCTACTCTAAATCACTTGGTATTTATGTTGGTTTGGTTACTGATGTCGGAGCCTTGTAGAGTCATGGTCTCTAATAGCTCATCATTCACAATTTATAATAATTTCTAGATAATTTTTTATGAATATGTCTGAAAAGTGAAGTTGGTGAAATTAAGTATTCGCGAAATCAAAATGATTTACAGTAACCACACCCAGTTTTCTTGTTTCACTTGGTGGTCAGAAACTAGGAAACTACATCACCTTATTTTATAAATATATAATTTTTCAAATAAGCCTCCCACGCTTATCTATATCTTCAGTGAAAATCCACATGTTTCTTGTTCTTCAAGCCACACAGCCATTTTTTATGAATGTATTTGTTAAAACATGATCTCTTACATCTTTCATATTTACCAACATAAATTGCTGGAAATATTGAAGGTGATTACTAAAGAAGTAAATTAAAGTATTTTACTTTTTGACATACACATGGAAACAAAAAGACTCTTCACTAGCCAGGATGAGTTTTTTACTTCTTATAGAGATGGGGTCAATCTTATCCTGTCATAATTAGCCCACAATTATCAGCTGGTGGGCTATTCAAATTGCCCTGGGTCCATGGTCCATCTGTCCGTGGTCCGTCTGTCATTTTGTAAACAATTTTTGTTATGGCTATTTCTTCAGAAGTACAGGATAGATCTTTCTCAAATTTCCTATGAAGGTTTCCCTTTGTCCGTAGTTATGCCAATTCAATTTTGGGACCGATCAGGAAAACAAAATTGAAAAAAGGCGGCCATCTTTGATTATTTCAATGATGTTTGTTATCGCTATTTCTACATAAGTACCAGATAGATCTTTCATAAATTTCATATGTAGATTCCCTTTGGTCCCTAGTTGTGCCCATTTGATTTTTGGACTGATCAGAAAAATAAAATGGCAGACTGGTGGCCATTTTTGATTTTGAATTTGAAAGTTTATTATTGCTATTTTCTTGGAACTACTGCAATAACTTTTCTCAAATTTCATACGTATGTTCCCTTTGGTCTTTCCTTTTGTGCGTTCAGTTTTGATATTGATCAGAAGAAACGAAATGGCTTCCAGACTGCCATTTTGGATTTGACAAGTGAAGATTATCACCGCAATTTCTGCCAAAGGAATGTTCAAATGTCTTATCATTTAGAGCAAAAACAGAGAAGAGAAAAGAAGGAAAAAGATCCAGCTTTCAAAGAGCGAATAAAGATCAAACAATGGTGGGAACCCTCTGAGATGTTTTGATTGCTATGGGTAGCCATGTTGATTATTCTGTCATCTGGTTTTTAATTTGAACATTGTCAACATGATCTAAATTGTCTAACAAACAGCAAATAGATTACTGATAAAATTCATTGTTTTCTGAGGTCAAAGTTATCCCAGGACACACAGGAGGAAGAGCCTCCTTGCTTACTATTGTAGAACAGAGAACTTCTTCAGAAATTGTTTGGATTATGGAATTTTTTGCTAATGACAAAGAATTTCAAGAATTTTTATTTTTTAAATGGTGGTTTTTCTTTAAATGTTGAAAGCAAAGTTTTGAAGGGATGTTATGAAATCTGACTGTAATGAATGATGATAATGATTTATAACACCTTTTGTTGGTTGGTAACTTTACTGTTACAGAGAAAAGCACTTTTCTGAAGATAGTGTAAGAATATTTACCAACACAAAGCATTGTAATGAGTGGGGCAAGTGCTGTGTCAAATCTCTGTCTACTGTTCATAGTACAAGTGGTACTGATAGATTTCTCCTTATGTGACTCAGGGGCAAGGCATCAGGGAACAAGCTTAACAAAGCTCCCGCCCTGCGAAGGAAAAGTGCAAAGAAAAATGTTAGGTAAGGCATGGATTGTCGTCTTTGCCCGCCATTTACATATTGTATATTTGTGCTTGTTTCATTTGTATAGTGGTAGAGTCTTCCAATTTTGTACACTTCTTGGAAACTACTTTGGAATATGTGCAGAAAGCACTGAAAAGGTTCCCTGTGTTAGACGAAGTTACAGTTATTGGTTTGTGCATGTTACCATCCAGATAAAGCTTGTGTACGAGATGTCCACTAAAATCCCACAAGAGCATTTACAAAAAGCCCCTGTACAAGATACCTCATGAACCCCGAAGAGCATTTACAAAAAGCCCCTGTACAAGATACATCATGAACCCTGAAGAGCATTTACAAAAGCCCCTGTATGAAATACCTCAGGATCCCTGATGAGAGTTTTAGATAGTAAGAGATGCCATTGAACACCTCAGCAGAATATGTTATATTATAAGAAAGCAGTATTGGAAAGTTGTACTGTTGATGTTTTGGTTGTAACTCCCATTTTATCTCAGCATTGATCTCTAGCATTTTAAATGGTTATTTTGATTTTGACTTTTATTATATCATTTATATTTCTTTTCTATCTTGTACTGTTTGTGTCCCCATGTTATAGACTGAGGCAGTTTGGAACTATCATGTTTTTTTCATTTCATTTCCAAATTTTATCTGTTTTACATGTATTGTTCAATTGTAGTTGTATATTTTTGATATCAATTTCAGGTTTTGTATTGAGACTAGCTGAAATGTTTTTAATCCAACATCATCAGATGTTGGTGTTTTCAAATCGCTATGTCTGTGGTCTGTTGTCACCAGGTGGTTGGGTGTTCAAATCGCTGTGTCTGTGGTCTGTTGTCATCAGGTGGTGGGTCGTTCAAGCTGTGTCTGTGGTCTTGTTCAAATCGTTGTGTCTGTGGTCTATTGTCATCAAGTGGTGGAGTGCTCAAATCTTGGATGTCGACAGTAATACAGCACAAACATATTGCCCATTATCCACCTGTAACTGACTGCTATCTAATAATACTTTGGGATCTTTTTCAAATGATATTTGCTGATAAGTGCTTAATTAAAATATCTTGTGCCATCATTGAGTACATTCAATGAAGACCAGTTCATGAACATTCACAACACCTGTAACAAAAAAAAAAAAAATAAAAATAAACAAATCTTCAAGAACTGAAAATAGATCCTCAAATGGTGGGCGCCAAGATCCCTCTGGGATCTCTTGTTCTCAGATCTCCTCTGTTCCCTATAAGCTTGGTCCCTGGTTGTGCTGGTTTATGTGACTGATCAGAAAAATAAAAGGCTTGAATTTGGCAGGAGATTATATCACTTTTTCTGAAGAGGATTCAAATGTCATGTAATTGAGATCTAAAACAGACAGTGGAAAAAAAGGACCTTTACAAAGGGAAAGGTCCAACCAAAAAAAAACCAAAAAATTCAAACAGTGGTTGATGCAAAGATCCCTCAGGTGTTTCTTATTTCAAGTCATGACTTGCCTAAAAGACAAATTAGTTTGGAACTTACTGAAAATACAGAATATATCAGAAATATTTGGAAATGATGATTTCTGGTTTAATATAAAATTGTATCTTACTAAGATAAGTTTATTCCAGCTATCTTTGTTTGAAACAATTTAAGTTGAAGAGGTTAGATCTGTGACTGTGATTTAAGGCATGGAGGGGTATGCTCTGTAATAAATCTTGACACTTTATTCTGGCAGTTACAAGGAGGCGTCGGATGATCACACCGACTCAGATGACTTGATAGAAGTGGCAGCAGGAGATGAAGGGGCAGAACCTGAAGTTGAGGACAACAGAGAGTGTATTGAGAAAGTCCTTGGTGATAGGATAGGACGTAAAACAGGTATACAGCTATATTGACAGAAATAGATATTGTGATAAGTCTTCCCATTTTGAAAGGTTGGATAGTTCACTTGATGGATGGATCTTTTAATCTCACCAATTACATGTAAGATGGATGTGTTTTAATCTCACCAATTACATGTAAGATGGATGTGTTTTAATCTCACCAATTACATGTAAGATGGATGTGTTTTAATCTCACCAATTACATGTAAGATGGATGTGTTTTAATCTCACCAATTACATGTAAGATGGATGTGTTTTAATCTCACCAATTACATGTAAGATGGATGTGTTTTAATCTCACCAATTACATGTAAGATGGATGTGTTTTAATCTCACCAATTACATGTAAGATGGATGTTTTAATCTCACCAATTACATGTAAGATGGATGTTTTAATCTCACCAATTACATGTAAGATGGATGTGTTTTAATCTCACCAATTACATGTAAGATGGATGTGTTTTAATCTCACCAATTACATGTAAGATGGATGTTTTAATCTCACCAATTACATGTAAGATGGATCTTTTAATCTCACCAATTACATGTAAGATGGATGTTTTAATCTCACCAATTACATGTAAGATGGATGTGTTTTAATCTCACCAATTACATGTAAGATGGATGTGTTTTAATCTCACCAATTACATGTAAGATGGATGTGGCAATCTCACCAATTACATGTAAGATGGATGTTTTAATCTCACCAATTACATGTAAGATGGATGTGTTTTAATCTCACCAATTACATGTAAGATGGATGTGTTTTAATCTCACCAATTACATGTAAGATGGATGTGGCAATCTCACCAATTACATGTAAGATGGATGTGTTTTAATCTCACCAATTACATGTAAGATGGATGTTTTAATCTCACCAATTACATGTAAGATGGATCTTTTAATCTCACCAATTACATGTAAGATGGATGTTTTAATCTCACCAATTACATGTAAGATGGATGTGTTTTAATCTCACCAATTACATGTAAGATGGATGTGTTTTAATCTCACCAATTACATGTAAGATGGATGTGGCAATCTCACCAATTACATGTAAGATGGATGTGTTTTAATCTCACCAATTACATGTAAGATGGATGTTTTAATCTCACCAATTACATGTAAGATGGATGTTTTAATCTCACCAATTACATGTAAGATGGATGTTTTAATCTCACCAATTACATGTAAGATGGATGTGTTTTAATCTCACCAATTACATGTAAGATGGATGTGGCAATCTCACCAATTACATGTAAGATGGATGTGTTTTAATCTCACCAATTACATGTAAGATGGATGTTTTAATCTCACCAATTACATGTAAGATGGATGTTTTAATCTCACCAATTACATGTAAGATGGATGTGGCAATCTCACCAATTACATGTAAGATGGATGTGTTTTAATCTCACCAATTACATGTAAGATGGATGTTTTAATCTCACCAATTACATGTAAGATGGATGTGTTTTAATCTCACCAATTACATGTAAGATGGATGTGTTTTAATCTCACCAATTACATGTAAGATGGATGTGTTTTAATCTCACCAATTACATGTAAGATGGATGTTTTTTAATCTCACCAATTACATGTAAGATGGATGTTTTAATCTCACCAATTACATGTAAGATGGATGTGGCAATCTCACCAATTACATGTAAGATGGATGTGTTTTAATCTCACCAATTACATGTAAGATGGATGTTTTAATCTCACCAATTACATGTAAGATGGATGTGTTTTAATCTCACCAATTACATGTAAGATGGATGTTTTAATCTCACCAATTACATGTAAGATGGATGTGGCAATCTCACCAATTACATGTAAGATGGATGTGGCAATCTCACCAATTACATGTAAGATGGATGTGGCAATCTCACCAATTACATGTAAGATGGATGTGTTTTAATCTCACCAATTACATGTAAGATGGATGTTTTAATCTCACCAATTACATGTAAGATGGATGTGGCAATCTCACCAATTACATGTAAGATGGATGTGGCAATCTCACCAATTACATGTAAGATGGATGTGTTTTAATCTCACCAATTACATGTAAGATGGATGTGGCAATCTCACCAATTACATGTAAGATGGATGTGTTTTAATCTCACCAATTACATGTAAGATGGATGTTTTAATCTCACCAATTACATGTAAGATGGATGTTTTAATCTCACCAATTACATGTAAGATGGATGTGGCAATCTCACCAATTACATGTAAGATGGATGTGTTTTAATCTCACCAATTACATGTAAGATGGATGTGGCAATCTCACCAATTACATGTAAGATGGATGTGTTTTAATCTCACCAATTACATGTAAGATGGATGTGGCAATCTCACCAATTACATGTAAGATGGATGTTTTAATCTCACCAATTACATGTAAGATGGATGTGGCAATGTCACCAATTACTTGCAAGATGGATGTGACAATGTCACCAATTACATGCAAGATGGATGTGGCAATCTACCAATTACATGCAAGATGGATGTGGCAATGTCACCAATTACATGCAAGATGGATGTGACAATGTCACCAATTACATGCAAGATGGATGTGGCAATCTCACCAATTACATGTAAGATGGATGTGGCAATCTCACCAATTACGTGTAAGATGGATGTGGCAATCTCACCAATTACATGTAAGATGGATGTGGCAATGTCATGCCACCATGTACCTCCAATAGCTGTGTCCTACACATTTAGACAAAGATAAAGGAACTGTTCCGTTGTTCATATTAAGATATTTAAAAAATGTAATGGACATTTACTGATGAACAAGACTCTGTTGATAAAACCTCCAATAAGTTTATAAAGATGTCTAGATGAGGGATTTGACTGTATATATTTTTGTCTAGCTGTCGGCAGTAAGACGACTATCTACAATGTGCAGGACAATGGTGATCCTAACGATGGCTGTGACCCACAGACCGAGGAAACGTCCCAGCAGTACCACATCAAATGGAAGAACTGGGCTCATATCCATAACACGTGGGAGTCATACGAGAACATCAAGGAACAGAAAGTTCATGGAATCAAAAGGCTGGAGAATTACATCAAGAAAACTAACGAGATAAAAGAATGGTAAATATATCGTTTATAGAATACATTTCTGTAGTTTATAAGTAATGATATAAAACCACAGAAATACACTTGTAATTTTATTAGAAAGTTTTCCTTCAGTTGCAACCTAATCTATGTTACAGGAAAGAGCATGCCTCGCCAGAGGATCAGGATTACTACGACATTCAGCAGGAAATGATGGAGGAGCTGTTTCACCAGTACCGTAACTGTGAACGAGTGATAGGTAATAAGTTCAACAGCACAACAATTACTCAGTAATAATAACCTGTATTCATGAAACCATTCTCATGCTCAAGCATAGATTTCATGCTCAAGCGAACGTTTTTATAATTCACCTAAATAATATAAAATAATACAAATGTCAAATTTAAACCTTGAATATAGCTTTGACTTGAAGTCCTTTCAAAATGGTTTTCAAATCTTCAGCAAAATCAGCCTTATTTATTAATATTCAACTTAAACAAGACATAAGGCTTGAGTACAAAATTCATGCTTGAGCATGAGAACGGTTTCATGAATACGGGCCCAGGTGTCAGAAAATTAAGATTTTGGCAAACCAAAAGTTAGAGCCAAAGCTAACTCTGTTTTCGACAGTTAACACTAACATGGTTATAGGGGCCTCCTGTGTTAGATAGTTAACACTAACATTGTTATAGGGGCCACCTGTGTTAGACAGTTAACACTAACATTGTTATAGGGGCCACCTGTGTTAGACAGTTAACACTAACATGGTTATAGGGGCCTCCTGTGTTAGACAGTTAACACTAACATTGTTATAGGGGCCACCTGTGTTAGACAGTTAACACTAACATTGTTATAGGGGCCACCTGTGTTAGACAGTTAACACTAACATTGTTATAGGGGCTTCCTGTGTTTGACAGTTGCGTGTCCCTGTCTCTGTTAAAATATGATGTTAGAAATGTATGTTGCGTGTCCCTGTCTGTTAAAATATGATGTTAGAAATGTTTGTTGCGTGACCCTGTTAAAATATGATGTTAGAAATGTATGTTGCGTGTCCCTGTCTCTGTTAAAATATGATGTTAGAAATGTATGTTGCGTGACCCTGTTAAAATATGATGTTAGAAATGTTTGTTGCGTGTCCCTGTCTCTGTTAAAATATGATGTTAGAAATGTTTCTGGATGTTGTTTTGTTTACAGCCCATTCCAATCAGAAAATGGCTAATGAAAATAATGGTTACCCTGACTACTTGTGTAAATGGAACGGTCTGCCCTACTCTGAATGTACATGGGAGGAAGGCGAACTTGTCTCCCGCAAATTCCAGTCAGCTGTTGACGAGTACCAAGCTCGTAACAAGTCACAAAAAATTCCCACAAAGCTTTCAAAGGTAAGCTGTTAACCATGGTTTTCATTATGTTTCCACTTCCTGTATATGAAAATATAATCGTTATTGTGCCTCTTACAATGACAGAAAAGAAACAGTAAGTAGATATCAGATATTACTTCCTTCAAACAAGGCATTTAGAGAAAGCTATTTCTAGATATGTATTTTTAATGTATTTATTTCTTGTATTTGTGTCTTACCAGGTTCTTAAGTCCCGTCCTAAATTTGTACCCCTCAAGAATCAGCCAAAGTTCCTAGGAGGTGTTGAGTCACTAGAGCTGAGAGACTACCAGTTAAATGGAGTTAACTGGCTCATGCATGCTTGGTGCAAGTAAGTGTGAAATACCTATTGGGATTTGATCCTGTTGAAATTTATCTGCATATTGGGTTGTATCAGCTTTGATGTTGGCTGCAGTCAATGAAATTTATGTTATAAGTATGAAGGCACTTGTGTCTTGATGTAAGGGGATATCAAGAAGCTGAAATATGGGCAAGCTGCTTATCAACACTGGTGTCCTCTGTTGGTTTTTTTCTGTAAATGTAACCTCGAGTCAATTGCTGCAGGGAGAACAGTGTCATCCTGGCAGATGAGATGGGCCTGGGAAAGACTATACAGACAATCTCATTCATCTCCATTCTCCACAATACCTACCAACTTCATGGCCCTTACCTCTTGGTGGTACCCCTCTCAACTGTTGTTGCCTGGCAGCGCGAGTTTGAAACCTGGGCGCCCGAGATGAATGTTGTAATATATATGGGAGACATCATAAGTCGCAACAAGGTAAAAAAATTAATTTTACTTGATTCTCTGGAATTTGTTTCATAATATAGGTTAAAGTTATGTATGTAAAGAGAGAATGTGTTCCGTTTTATAGGTGGTACAAGTGGGCTTGATCAAGGTCATGATAGCCATTTTCATTAAGTATGGTGCAGAGAATAAACCTATAAAACTATACATTTGTTATAAAAGAGAAGGGAAAAAAATTGATTTTTTTTATTTGCAAATAAATCACTTGGTTTGTGTTTGTGTCTGATGTGAAAGATTCTTTGGTTGCAAATCTGACATAAGTTTGTAAATTGATAGTTTGTTTATCATTTCAGATCAGAGAGTTTGAATGGTGTCATCCTGGAAACAAAAGATTGAAATTTAACGTACTTATTACTACATATGAAATCTTATTGAAAGATAAGGTGGGTTTTTTACACAGATAGATCTCAGTACTATCATGTTGTCTGTTTATAATGCACTTCATGCTTTAAAATTAAGGAACTGCAAAAATATGATAGCTAAATTTTTAAAAATTATTTAATGAGTCCAACAGAACACAGGAAAACTTTGTTTTTGAAAGAAATTTTGAACATTTTCCTGTGATGACTCAGTCAGTAGAGTGTTAAAGAGGGGCTGTGATAACTCAGTCAGTAGAGTGTTATAGAGGGGCTGTGATGACTCGGTCAGTAGAGTGTTATAGAGGGGCTGTGATAACTCAGTCAGTAGAGTGTTATAGAGGGGCTGTGATAACTCAGTCAGTAGAGTGTTATAGAGGGGCTGTGATGACTCGGTCAGTAGAGTGTTATAGAGGGGCTGTGATAACTCAGTCAGTAGAGTGTTATAGAGGGGCTGTGATGACTCGGTCAGTAGAGTGTTATAGAGGGGCTGTGATAACTCAGTCAGTAGAGTGTTAAAGAGGGGCTGTGATAACTCAGTAGAGTGTTATAGAGGGGCTGTGATGACTCGGTCAGTAGAGTGTTATAGAGGGGCTGTGATAACTCAGTCAGTAGAGTGTTAAAGAGGGGCTGTGATAACTCAGTCAGTAGAGTGTTATAGAGGGGCTGTGATAACTCAGTCAGTAGAGTGTTATAGAGGGGCTGTGATGACTCGGTCAGTAGAGTGTTATAGAGGGGCTGTGATAACTCAGTCAGTAGAGTGTTATAGAGGGGCTGTGATAACTCAGTCAGTAGAGTGTTATAGAGGGGCTGTGATAACTCAGTCAGTAGAGTGTTATAGAGGGGCTGTGATAACTCAGTCAGTAGAGTGTTATAGAGGGGCTGTGATAACTCAGTCAGTAGAGTGTTGTGAGAGGGGGGAGCTGAGAGACAGAGTAGTTAGTACTGTTGTGGTGTGTCATTAGGCAAGACAAAACAAATTGCTCTTGATAAGTGGGTTGTCTGGCCTCGTGTATGTTGTAGAGAGTACAAATTGAGTCTGACAATGGACTGGGCAATAAAGCTAGCCAAGAAACAAAATCAAGCAGGCTGTGTTATATGTCATTTGGTTTAGCTTTACAATCATTCACAGATAAGCAGAAGAACAGAACAGTTGAATATTTAGATTCCTTTGGAGAAAAAAAAAATTGTGTAAAAGTTTTCAAAGCTGTGATATGATACTGTATTGGCAGTCCTTCCTTGGAGGTGTACAATGGGCATTCCTTGGGGTTGATGAGGCTCATCGCCTCAAGAATGATGACTCCCTCCTGTACAGATCCTTGTTTGATTTCCACTCCAACCATCGTCTCCTGATCACAGGGACTCCACTGCAGAACTCTCTGAAGGAGCTCTGGGCCCTACTTCACTTCATCATGCCTGACAAGTAGGTCTTGCACTTCCTGGTTCAGGAAAGGAAATAATTCCATTTGATTTCACAATCACAAATTCAAATGTTTCAAGCCAAAATATTTCAAGAGTAGTGAAACATATTTTGTCCTACAGGGTTGGGGACAGGTAATTACTTGTAATGCCCTACACTTCTTTTTCGCACAACAAACAAATACATAATCAGATTGGATGGCACTTCTTTCTTATTGTCCACAAAGGTTGGTGGTTACAAAGTTGGACAATTTAGAAGTGATTACATATCACTAGGTTATTTGGATGTAGCTGATTCAAATTCCATGAATTTCAGATTCGGACATTGGTCAGACTTTGAGAGAATGCACTCATCAGAGAACAAAACAGGATTTACCAACTTGCACAAAGAGTTGGAACCTTTTTTACTTCGCCGGATGAAAAAAGATGTTGAAAAGTCACTGCCAGCAAAAGTAGGTGTTTTTGTATTACTGTTTGCTTGTTTGTGATGATCAGTTTGATAACAGGAAGGACAAAATGAAAAAAAGTTCAGCATTTATCAAAACTAGATGACTTTTGAACTTTGCCAGAGTTAAATAAAACATTTCCTGAGACCAGCTTTTAACTGGCTCCATGAAGAAATGAAGTTTAAACAAAGTGATATTAATAAATATTATATGTATTGACAGAAATCATCAACAAGTCCCATTATTATACGCCACCAGAGGCCTAAACTAATGATGAGATTTTCATGAAACTTGCTCAATGTCACTACTACAGTGGGTAGATGTGCATGAAGGGGTGAATTTTTGGTTCGTTGATTTTTCTAAGATTTATGCCATTTTCAACTCTGTATCTGTAGCTTGCTCATAGTGGAGCCTTATGAATGCAACTCCTCCTGAACTATTGATTAGATTTTCATAAAACTTGCTCAATGTCACAATTACAATGGTGCGATTTTACAGTTCATTGATTTTTGTAAGATTTATGATACAGACATGTTAAAAGTGATAATTAAAAGGACCAATCTTGATCTTTTATATTTTGAAGCGACATATATTGTGTCCACAGCACTCTTGTAATACAGATCTCATGATGAAACTTTTTTATTTTAGACTGAACAAATACTACGTGTGGAGATGACTTCACTACAAAAACAATATTACAAGTGAGTGGAAAAATCAGGGAATAGTTGCTATTAATCAGTCTTTAGCTTATGGTTCATAAGTGCAGTGAACTTTGAGGAAATCTCAAATATTAAGTCCTGATAAATCATTTTTATTCTGTGTCACATCCCCTTAACCTGTTTTACTTTGGTAGGGAGCTGATAGCATTATGAATCCATGTCACATGATAAAATTAATTTTCTGTGGTTGTGATACCCTGTTGAATCTATAAATTAATTTAGGATGTAGATAAAAAATGGTGATTGTAAATAATAATTTTGAAATCTTTTCAGATGGATTCTCACAAAAAACTACAAGGCGCTATCAAAAGGTCTTAAGGGTAACATAGGAAGTTTTGTGAACATTATAATGGAATTGAAAAAATGTTGTAACCACACGCAGCTTATCCGTCTGCCGGATGATGATGTTGGTATGGACAAGTTCCAGGCCCTAATGAAGGGCAGTGGCAAATTGTTGTTACTTGACAAACTATTGTGTCGGCTAAAGGAAACGGGACACCGAGTGCTAATATTTTCTCAGATGGTACGCATGCTTGACCTGATCGCAGATTATCTCAAGGCCAGACATTTCAATCACCAGGTATGTTGCACAGTTGCACTTGGGTGTTACAGTGAAATCTGCTTATTGTGATTTTCTCTTTTTCAGATAAAAATATTATAATAACCAGTATATTAAAAGAAAACATGAACGCTATTTATATCACAAGAACGAAAAGTTAGATAACCATAATAGTCAAACCTATTCAAAAAGAAAAAAGATGAAAAGTGATTTTCTAGTTAATTTATTTTTGTAACAATTAAAATCAACATGAAAGCTTATTTTTTTGATTGATGCCAATTGATGTATATTTAATCATCATAAATAGTCCTGCAAGGTAATTTCTACTTTCACTTTTGTTTCTGTTTGTAAGAACCAAGTTGAACTGGAGGAAGAATAGATTATTGTAATACAGTATTCACTTCAACATACATGTAAAATCAATCCTAAAAAATTCATAATGACATGCTGGTTTTGCTAGGAAAAGATTGTACCTGGCTTTTGTAAACATGATACCATTTTACCATGTGAAAGAATGTCACAACAATCAGGTGACAATCATATGACAATCACTGGAACTAGAATTAAATCTTATAATAAAGTATTGTGATCTTTTACAACAGAGGCTGGATGGCTCTATACGAGGGGATTTACGAAAGGCAGCTTTAGATCATTTCAATGCACAGGGATCACCGGTATGTATTATTCTGGTCAGTCAGTATATCCTGTGTGTTACCTATTCTCTAGGTATTTGTTATTATTCTGGTCAGTCAGTATATCCTGTGTGTTACCTATTCTCTAGGTATTTGTTATTATTCTGGTCAGTCAGTATATCCTGTGTGTTACCTATTCTCTAGGTATTTGTTATTATTCTGGTCAGTCAGTATATCCTGTGTGTTACCTATTCTCTAGGTATTTGTTATTATTCTGGTCAGTCAGTATATCCTGTGTGTTACCTATTCTCTAGGTATTTGTTATTATTCTGGTCAGTCAGAATATCCTGTGTGTTACCTATTCTCTAGGTATTGGTTATTATTCTGGTCAGTCAGTATATCCTGTGTGTTACCTATTTAATAGATTGTAAACCTAAATTGCACTATTGTTTTCCTTGAATTTTTACCATAAATTGATCAGTTCTCAATAGGTGTTGTCCCAATAACTTTTGATATGAAACAGATTGGATTGATTTGTGTTTTTTCATTTCAGGACTTTTGTTTTCTGTTGTCAACAAGAGCAGGTGGCCTGGGCATAAATCTGGCCACGGCCGACACTGTAATTATATTTGACAGTGACTGGAATCCGCAGAATGATCTTCAGGCCCAAGCCAGAGCCCATAGAATAGGCCAAAAAAATCAGGTATATTGTCAACTGTACATGTTCATTCGTTTAAACAATATTCACTCCACACTAATTTAAATCTTAGGTAGAATTAGTGTTATTGGCCGGGTTGCACATAGTGCAAATCTGGGCTGTAGTATGGTGAATGTCGGGCAGGCGGGGTAAAGGGTACCAGTTTTGTAGAATCAACTCCTAGAGTTTTTGATGTAGAAGCTTGAAACTTTGTAGGATGTTTATATATATGTTGAAGATGTGCACCTCCTATTATGGAGTCATTCCGGACATTTTTCTGGATTTTCCGGAGTTATTTTCTGAAACTTTTCTTGTTATCACAGTTTCTCAGAAACTACTACAAGAATCTTTCCAAAATTCCACATATAAATCACCTTTGGGCCCTAGATGTTTATTGTCTATTTTTTTAACATCTCTGAATCAAAAATGGCTGCAACTTCTTTCTTCAAATGCCCTTCTTCTGCACCAATTCATAAAATACAACCAAACTTTCTCTCTTTTAACAAATATTCTACTTACTCAACAAATGAAACACCCTTAACTGTCTTATAAATACCATATAACATTGCACTCATCCCCGCCAGTGTTGACTTTGCCCCATTTTAAGTGCTATTAATGCTGAACATTAAAACTTTCTATGATGGTTTATCAAAATGATGAATTTCACAAAACTGTGGTACCAAGCTTCCCTCAAGGGAAGGGTAAACTGTTGACAAAACTGTGGTACCACGCTTCCCTCAAGGGAGGGGTAAACTGTTGACAAAACTGTGGTACCACGCTTCCCTCAAGGGAGGGGTAAACAGTTAACAAAACTGTGATACCATGCTTCCCTCAAGGGAGGGGTAAACTGTTGTCAAAACTGTTGTACCATGCTTCCCTCAAGGGAGGGGTAAACTGTTGTCAAAACTGTGGTACCATGCTTCCCTCAAGGGAGGGGTAAACTGTTGTCAAAACTGTGGTACCATGATTCCCTCAAGGGAGGGGTAAACTGTTGTCAAAACTGTAGTACCATGCTTCCCTCAAGGGAGGGGTAAACTGTTGTCAAAACTGTAGTACCACGCTTCCCTCAAGGGAAGGGTAAACTGTGCTATAGTTTGATATATAGGAAAAGGATACTATTTGATATAGATTCATTGATCTTGCCGAATCCGAATCCACTAGGATAACATTAGGGCTTTAGTGACTGAAGTCTGCTTAATTTATATATATTAGGTGAGTGTATACAGGCTGGTCACAAAAGGCAGCGTGGAGGAAGACATTGTAGAGCGAGCGAAACGTAAAATGGTGCTCGACCACTTGGTCATCCAAAGAATGGACACAACTGGCCGGACAGTGCTTGACCGTGGCCATGTTCCTTCTAGGTAAGTATTGTCAAAGAAGACTGTGCAGAGATCATCTCACTTCACCATCAAGATTGTCTGCAATAAAATGTTACAACACTGTGACTATGGTGTTGCTTTTCTAGCAGCAGTGATCACAAAGTCATCAACATGTTACTTAAAAATTTTGGGTTTATATCTGTTAATTAAAAAGTGTGAGACTTAAGCCCCAACTTCTTCTGTAGCTAGATGACGTCCTTCATGTACAAAAGATCTCCTAAATTTTAGTTGAGCTACTTCGAAGATGAGGGATGTTCAGAAGTTGCTTATTTTAGTTTATCACTAAGTACTGGTGGTATGCCCATCAGACCTGGAAGATAGTTACATAGTAATATGGACATTGTGTTCCTGTAGTTTAGGGATAAAAACTTGGTGGAATGACTACTTCTATTTAAGATTTAAGGCATATTTAAACAAGAATTGTAAAATAACGGTTTTGTGTGAGTTGTACCACTTTAAGATTTAAGGCATATTTAAACAAGAATTGTAAAATAACGGTTTTGTGTGAGTTGTACCACTTTAAGATTTAAGGCATATTTAAACAAGAATTGTAAAATAACGGTTTTGTGTGAGTTGTACCACTTTAAGATTTAAGGCATATTTAAACAAGAATTGTAAAATAACGGTTTTGTGTGAGTTGTACTCTTCCTCTTCTTGACTGATTTTTATGGGGATAAATCCCATATCATATAATGTATTACAAAGCAATAAATATGATTACACATCTGGAGTTTACATAATACTTATTAAAATAAACGTTAAAAGGGACTCTGATGGGACTGGTTATGTAAAGGATGAAAAGGAAGGTAAGGGCATAGATTTTAGTGTATTTTGCATTTAACTTTAAAAATATACATAATAGTAAAAAAGTTGGAGAGGAGAGGCATCACATGTAACTGTTTTTTAGTCTGTCAATACTTGATATCTGTCGTCTCTTGTTTAGTCTGTCAATACTTGATATCTGTAGTCTCTTGTTTAGTCTGTCGATCCTTAATGTCTGTCGTCTCTTGTTTAGTCTGTCGATCCTTAATGTCTGTCGTCTCTTGTTTAGTCTGTCGATACTTAATGTCTGTAGTCTCTTGTTTAGTCTGTCGATCCTTAATGTCTGTCGTCTCTTGTTTAGTCTGTCGATCCTTAATGTCTGTCGTCTCTTGTTTAGTCTGTCGATCCTTAATGTCTGTAGTCTCTTGTTTAGTGTGTCGATCCTTAATGTCTGTAGTCTCTTGTTTAGTCTGTCGATCCTTAATGTCTGTCGTCTCTTGTTTAGTCTGTCGATCCTTAATGTCTGTCGTCTCTTGTTTAGTCTGTCGATACTTGATATGTAGTCTCATGTTTATTCTGTCGATCCTTAATGTCTGTAGTCTCTTGTTTAGTCTGTCGATCCTTAATGTCTGTAGTCTCTTGTTTAGTCTGTCGATCCTTAATGTCTGTCGTCTCTTGTTTAGTCTCTCGATCCTTAATGTCTGTCGTCTCTTGTTTAGTCTGTCGATCCTTAATGTCTGTCGTCTCTTGTTTAGTCTGTCGATCCTTAATGTCTGTCGTCTCTTGTTTAGTCTGTCGATCCTTAATGTCTGTCTTCTCTTGTTTAGTCTGTCGATCCTTAATGTCTGTCGTCTCTTGTTTAGTCTGTCGATCCTTAATGTCTGTAGTCTCAAAATATTCTTTTCCTTGTATCCAAAAAAACATAGTTCAGAATAGTTTAGTGACAAGTCTTCAATATATCTTACTTTCAACAGTAATGCTACACCATTCAAGAAGGAAGAGTTGAGTGCCATTCTGAAATTTGGTGCCGAGGAGTTGTTCAAAGAATGTGATAGTGATGAAGAGGAACCACAGGTAAGAGGCTTTACAGCATGTACAGTTTTATCAACTCACCAGGCCTTATGCCTTACTCAAATTTCAAAAATCTTTATTAAAACCCAGATATGATAGAATCAAATGCTCTGCATGGATGGAAATGTCTTAAGGTGGTTAACCAAAATTGTAAATGTCATTGCCCAAAGGCCTCACATTACCCTGAGGGGAAGGGGTAAAGCTTACTATAGTTTACATAGGAAAACTAGATTTTTTAGTATAATTTGTTTTAAAATTATTGAAAATATTACCTAACAAACTTCCTTACAATTATGAGCACGGGAGGACAGCTTGATGGTACACTCATATTGATCGTGGTTGACCCTTTCGAGGCTGATGGGCAGGACCAAAAGGGGTCAAATTGACTCAGATTTCAAAAATCTACTTCTTGACACCAAGATATGTTAGTATCAGATGCTCCTCATGGATTGAAACGTCTTCAGGTCATTAATCAAAATTGTGAATATCATGGTCCAAGGGTCTCACATTTTCTTGGGGGAGTGGAAATTGTGAATATCATGGTCCAAGGATTTCACATTTTCCTGGGGCAGTGGAAATTGTGAATATCATGGTCCAAGGATCTCACATTTTCCTGGGGCAGTGGAAATTGTGAATATCATGGTCCAAGGATCTCACATTTTCCTGGGGCAGTGGAAATTGTGAATATCATGGTCCAAGGATCTCACATTTTCTTGGGGCAGTGGGTTAATTTTACTTTAGTTTATGTAGGAAATATTTTGTTGTTGATATAATTTGTTCAATTTCCGTTGTAAATATTTAAATGCACCAATTATAGATTCAAGGAATATTCAGGTCATTACTCCATTTTAATGAGAAAAAAAAACAAAGAAAATTGAAAGAAAACAAAGTTAATGTTTCATATTTTTGCTTGTTGATCGTCAGAATTTGTGATCCTCAGTATGTGTTTTTAAGGTTGACATTGATGAGATCCTACAGCGTGCAGAAACTAGGGAAGTAGAACCAACAACAGCAGGGGATGACCTACTCTCACAGTTCAAAGTTGTCAGCTTTGACAACTTGGAGGAAGAGGAAATTGAACGCCTTGGGGAAAGTAACCATGACGAAAATGGTAAGTACAATACGATGCCTGCTTTGTTTAGATTGTTAGCTTTAGTGTTACTGGTTAGTGTTACTGGTTAGTATTACTGGTTGGCTTTAGTATTACTGGTTAGCTTTAGTGTTACTGGTTGGCTTTAGTATTACTGGTTGGCTTTAGTATTACTGGTTAGCTTTAGTGTTACTGGTTGGCTTTAGTATTACTGGTTGGCTTTAGTATTACTGGTTAGCTTTAGTGTTACTGGTTGGCTTTAGTATTACTGGTTGGCTTTAGTATTACTGGTTAGCTTTAGTGTTACTGGTTGGCTTTAGTGTTACTGGTTGGCTTTAGTATTACTGGTTAGTATTACTGGTTAGCTTTAGTGTTACTGGTTGGCTTTAGTATTACTGGTTAGCTTTAGTATTACTGGTTGGCTTTAGTATTACTGGTTGGCTTTAGTATTACTGGTTAGCTTTAGTATTACTGGTTAGCTTTAGTATTACTGGTTAGCTTTAGTATTACTGGTTGGCTTTAGTATTACTGGTTGGCTTTAGTATTACTGGTTAGCTTTAGTGTTACTGGTTAGTATTACTGGTTAGTATTACTGGTTGGCTTTAGTGTTACTGGTTAGTATTACTGGTTGGCTTTAGTATTACTGGTTGGCTTTAGTGTTACTGGTTGGCTTTAGTATTACTGGTTAGCTTTAGTGTTACTGGTTAGTATTACTGGTTAGTATTACTGGTTGGCTTTAGTGTTACTGGTTGGCTTTAATGTTACTGGTTAGTGTTACTGGTTAGTATTACTGGTTAGCTTTAGTGTTACTGGTTAGTATTACTGGTTAGTATTACTGGTTGGCTTTAGTATTACTGGTTAGCTTTAGTGTTACTGGTTAGCTTTAGTATTACTGGTTAGTATTACTGGTTGGCTTTAGTATTACTGGTTAGTATTACTGGTTAGCTTTAGTGTTACTGGTTAGTATTACTGGTTAGCTTTAGTGTTACTGGTTAGCTTTAGTATTACTGGTTAGCTTTAGTGTTACTGGTTAGTATTACTGGTTAGTATTACTGGTTGGCTTTAGTGTTACTGGTTGGCTTTAATGTTACTGGTTAGTGTTACTGGTTAGTATTACTGGTTAGCTTTAGTGTTACTGGTTAGTATTACTGGTTAGTATTACTGGTTGGCTTTAGTATTACTGGTTAGCTTTAGTGTTACTGGTTAGCTTTAGTATTACTGGTTAGTATTACTGGTTGGCTTTAGTATTACTGGTTAGTATTACTGGTTAGCTTTAGTGTTACTGGTTAGTATTACTGGTTAGCTTTAGTGTTACTGGTTAGCTTTAGTATTACTGGTTAGTATTACTGGTTAGCTTTAGTGTTACTGGTTAGTATTACTGGTTAGCTTTAGTGTTACTGGTTAGCTTTAGTATTACTGGTTAGCTTTAGTGTTACTGGTTAGCTTTAGTGTTACTGGTTGGCTTTAATGTTACTGGTTAGTGTTACTGGTTAGTATTACTGGTTAGCTTTAGTGTTACTGGTTAGTATTACTGGTTAGTATTACTGGTTGGCTTTAGTATTACTGGTTAGCTTTAGTGTTACTGGTTAGCTTTAGTATTACTGGTTAGTATTACTGGTTGGCTTTAGTTGGCTGGTTAGTATTACTGGTTAGCTTTAGTGTTACTGGTTAGTATTACTGGTTAGCTTTAGTGTTACTGGTTAGCTTTAGTATTACTGGTTAGTATTACTGGTTAGCTTTAGTGTTACTGGTTAGTATTACTGGTTAGCTTTAGTGTTACTGGTTAGCTTTAGTATTACTGGTTGGCTTTAGTGTTACTGGTTAGCTTTAGTGTTACTGGTTAGTATTACTGGTTAGCTTTAGTATTACTGGTTAGCTTTAGTGTTACTGGTTAGTATTACTGGTTAGCTTTAGTGTTACTGGTTAGTATTACTGGTTAGTATTACTGGTTAGTATTACTGGTTGGCTTTAGTGTTACTGGTTAGCTTTAGTATTACTGGTTAGCTTTAGTGTTACTGGTTGGCTTTAGTGTTACTGGTTAGTATTACTGGTTAGCTTTAGTATTACTGGTTAGCTTTAGTATTACTGGTTGGCTTTAGTATTACTGGTTGGCTTTACTGTTACTGGTTAGCTTTAGTGTTACTGGTTAGCTTTAGTATTACTGGTTAGCTTTAGTGTTACTGGTTGGCTTTAGTATTACTGGTTAGCTTTAGTATTACTGGTTAGCTTTAGTGTTACTGGTTAGTATTACTGGTTGGCTTTAGTATTACTGGTTAGCTTTAGTGTTACTGGTTGGCTTTAGTATTACTGGTTAGTATTACTGGTTGGCTTTAGTATTACTGGTTAGCTTTAGTGTTACTGGTTGGCTTTAGTGTTACTGGTTAGTATTACTGGTTGGCTTTAGTATTACTGGTTAGTATTACTGGTTGGCTTTAGTATTACTGGTTAGCTTTAGTGTTACTGGTTAGCTTTAGTATTACTGGTTAGCTTTAGTATTACTGGTTGGCTTTAGTATTACTGGTTAGTATTACTGGTTGGCTTTAGTATTACTGGTTAGTATTACTGGTTGGCTTTAGTATTACTGGTTAGCTTTAGTGTTACTGGTTAGCTTTAGTATTACTGGTTGGCTTTAGTATTACTGGTTAGCTTTAGTGTAACTGGTTAGCTTTAGTGTTACTGGTTAGCTTTAGTGTTACTGGTTAGTATTACTGGTTGGCTTTAGTATTACTGGTTAGTATTACTGGTTAGCTTTAGTATTACTGGTTAGTATTACTGGTTAGCTTTAGTGTTACTGGTTAGCTTTAGTATTACTGGTTAGCTTTAGTGTTACTGGTTAGCTTTAGTGTTACTGGTTAGTATTACTGGTTGGCTTTAGTATTACTGGTTAGTATTACTGGTTAGCTTTAGTGTTACTGGTTAGTATTACTGGTTAGCTTTAGTGTTACTGGTTGGCTTTAGTGTTACTGGTTAGCTTTAGTATTACTGGTTAGCTTTAGTATTACTGGTTAGCTTTAGTATTACTGGTTAGTATTACTGGTTGGCTTTAGTGTTACTGGTTAGTATTACTGGTTAGCTTTAGTGTTACTGGTTAGTATTACTGGTTAGTATTACTGGTTGGCTTTAGTGTTACTGGTTAGTATTACTGGTTGGCTTTAGTGTTACTGGTTAGCTTTAGTATTACTGGTTAGCTTTAGTATTACTGGTTAGCTTTAGGGGCTTAGGGAGTTCAAGAGGCTAAAGTTACACGTAATACATGGAAAAATTTGAAGTGTTAATTCCTTGTTGTGCCAAAAGAGTTGTTTGATAAAGTGAGACATACTTCATTCTCTAAGACTAAAACAAATAAGTCCTTTTTTAAGTAATAAGCCATAGATTGTAAGTAGACTGTATAACTGTAGTTTTTTTAGTTAAAAGTTTTGTGATTTGTGAAGTTATTATGGTAAGTATTGTACAATCATTTCTTTAGTGGTGTTAAGCTTTTGTCATGCTTGTCCTAGGCTGAAATTGAAAAAAAATTGTTGATAATTTGAAATTAAAGATTTGCAGACAGTGTATATTCAAGGTTTTGAATATTTCAGGTAAAATGTGGGATGAAATAATTCCGGAGGGTGACATCCGTAGAATTGAGGAGGAGGAGAGACAGCAACAATTACTGGAACTTAACCTGCCACCCCGCAGTAGGAAAACTATACAACAGGTACTTACTGTTACACCTCACAGTAGGAAAACTGTACAACAGGTACTTACTGTCACACCCCACAGTAGGAAAACTATACAACAGGTGCTTATTGTTACATTAGAGATAGAGATGTCGGATCCTTCACAGACAGAGATAGAGATGTCATGTCTCACAGACATTAGAGAGAGAGAGAGATGTCATGTCTCACAGACAGAGATAGAGATGTCATGTCTCACAGACATTAGAGAGAGAGAGATGTCATGTCTCACAGACAGAGATAGAGATGTCATGTCTCACAGACATTAGAGAGAGAGAGAGATATCATGTCTCACAGACAGAGATAGAGATGTCATGTTTCACAGCAGAGATAGAAATGTCATGTTTCACAGACAGAGATAGAAATGTCATGTTTCACAGACAGAGATAGAGATATCATGTCTCACAGACAGAGATAGAAATGTCATGTTTCACAGACATTAGAGAGAGAGATGTCATGTCTCATAGACATTAGAGAGAGATGTCATGTTTCACAGACATTAGAGAGAGAGATGTCAGAGCCTTCACAGACAGAGATAGAGATGTCATGTCTCACAGACAGAGATAGAGATGTCATGTCTCACAGACATTAGAGAGAGAGATGTCATGTCTCACAGACAGAGAGAGAGATGTCATGTCTCACAGACAGAGAGAGAGATGTCATGTCTCACAGACAGAGATAGAGATGTCATGTCTCATAGACATTAGAGATAGAGATGTCAGATCTTTCACAATGTTGTGATCACAAGTAGATGTTAAATTTTAAGAAACATACTTTGAATAATAAGTACATAATAGAAAAACTTGAGGCACAATATTTAGTTACAATGTACAAACAAAATAATAAAAGAACATTTTTTTTAACTGCAAAGTCTAAAAATTTAACTTTGTGTATTTTTCTAACTTGACCCTCATTTTATGTTATGTCAAGCTCCAACAAGAATATGATTCAGACGAAAACAAGAAAAGGAGGAAAAAGAAGAATGATGCAGATGAGTCTGATTCAAGTGATGAAGAAGAGGAGGAGGATAGACCAAAGAAAAGAGGTCGTCCAAGAACTATTGCCAAGGAGGCTGTGAAGGGATTCACTGACTCTGAAATTAGGAGGTTCATCAAAAGCTTCAAGAAGTTTGGACATCCAATGACCAGGTAATGACAGTGTTTTTTCTGACAGAAGTCCCTTTAGTTGAAAAATGTTTGTAATAGAAAAGTTGCTGGTATTTACATGAGTTAGGAGAATTCTGTTTAGTGGAGTTTGTAGGGCAACTTCTTTGTGGTATTCTAAAGGAGTCTTGAATTTTTATTGAATATGTTTAATTACTTTGAAGTTACCTGGTTACACATGCTTGTAAACTGCCGTTTTAACTGTGATACTATTGTTAGACTGGACTCTGTGGCGTGTGATGCAGAACTCCAGGAGAAGTCAGAATCGGACTTGAAGCGGTTGGCTGAAACATTGAAGCACAGCTGTGAGGTGGCAATGGAGGAACACAGAAACAAGTTAGAAGGGGACCCAAACTTTGAGGGTAGGTACAGGAGAGGCAGCAATGTTAGCTAAAGGGGGACCCAAATCTTGAGGCTAGGCACAGTAGAAGCAGCAATGTTAGCTAAAAGGGGACCCAAACTTTGAGGGTAGGTACAGGAGAGGCAGCAATGTTAGCTAAAAGGGGACCAATACTTACAGGGTAGTTGAAGTAGAAGCAGCAATATTAGCCAGAAGAGGACCCAAACTTTTAGGATTAGTGCAGTAGGAACAAATTTGATGATCCAAAATGGTGCCGCAGGAATTTTTGTGACAAAAGATAATGTGTAAATTGTACATGGCACATGTGTTCCCTAATTATTGTGAGCTGTGAAGAAGTCAATGTGTGTCCCTAATTATTGTGAGCTGTGAAGAAGTCAATGTGCGTCCTTATTATTGTGAGCTGTGAAGAAGTCAATGTGCGTCCTAATTATTGTGAGCTGTGAAGAAGTCAATGTGCGTCCCTAATTATTGTGAGCTGTGAAGAAGTCAATGTGTGTCCCTAATTATTGTGAGCTGTGAAGAAGTCAATGTGCATCCTAATTATTGTGAGCTGTGAAGAAGTCAATATGTTCCCTAATTATTGTGAGCTGTGAAGAAGTCAATATGTTCCCTAATTATTGTGAGCTGTGAAGAAGTCAATGTGCGTCCCTAATTATTGTGAGCTGTGAAGAAGTCAATATGTTCCCTAATTATTGTGAGCTGTGAAGAAGTCAATGTGCGTCCTAATTATTGTGAGCTGTGAAGAAGTCAATATGTTCCCTTATTATTGTGAGCTGTGAAGAAGTCAATGTGCGTCCTGATTATTGTGAGCTGTGAAGAAGTCAATGTGTGTCCCTAATTATTGTGAGCTGTGAAGAAGTCAATGTGTTACCTAATTATTGTGAGCTGTGAAGAAGTCAATGTGCGTCCCTAATTATTGTGAGCTGTGAAGAAGTCAATGTGCGTCCTGATTATTGTGAGCTGTGAAGAAGTCAATGTGCGTCCTGATTATTGTGAGCTGTGAAGAAGTCAATGTGCGTCCCTAATTATTGTGAGCTGTGAAGAAGTCAATGTGCGTCCCTAATTATTGTGAGCTGTGAAGAAGTCAATGTGCGTCCTGATTATTGTGAGCTGTGAAGAAGTCAATGTGCGTCCTGATTATTGTGAGCTGTGAAGAAGTCAATGTGCGTCCCTAATTATTGTGAGCTGTGAAGAAGTCAATGTGCGTCCCTGATTATTGTGAGCTGTGAAGAAGTCAATATGCGTCCTGATTATTGTGAGCTGTGAAGAAGTTGTATATTTTGGAATCTGTCAATAATATGTTAGAGTTATGACTGAAGTGTTTTATCTACATGAAGCTGGAAAGAAAACACACAGGGGGCCAACTCTGAAGATTTCTAGTGTAACAGTTAATGCCCAGTCCTTGATGAAGGCAGAGCAGGAGCTAGAACCACTCGCTGTAGCAATACCCTCCAACAAGGAAGCCAAGAGCAAGTGAGTACAAGTGATTTATATATTGATAATTCAAAGTTGTCTCAAATGTTTATGGTTTTTTGGGGGCTTTTTATCATTCTCACTCCCACAAAATTTATGGAGTGATGTTGTTATGTGATGTAGAATCTGATGTAACATTGAATTGAGATGGTAAACTTTCAAAAAATGTGTTTTTTTAGCCCACCATGAGATGGTGGGTTATTCAAATCACCCTGCGTCCGTGGTCCGTGGTCCGTCCGTAAACAATTCTTGTTACCGCTATTTCTGAGAAAGTACTTGATGGATCTTTCTCAAATTTCATATGCAGTTTCCCCTTAGACCCTAGTTGTGCGTTGTACCTTTTTTGGACTGATTCCAATTCAAGATGGACGACAGGTGGCCATCTTGGATTTTGGAAGTAAAAGTTTGTTACTGCTATTTCTTGGAAAGTACTGGATGGATCTTTCTCAAATGCCATATGCAGTTTCCCCTTGGTCCCTAGTTGTGCATTGTACCTTTTTTTGACTGATTCGAATTCAAGATGGCTGACAGGCAGCCATCTTGGATTTTGAGAGTAAAATCTTGTTACTGCTATATCTGAGGAAGTACTGGATGGATCCTTCTGATATTTCATAGATATTGTATTGGTTTCCCTTGGTCCCTAGTTGTGCATTGTACCTTTTTTGGACTGATTTGAAATCAAGGTGGCCCACAGGCAGCCATCTTGGATGTCGACAGTAATACAGCACAAACATATTGTCCATTATCCACCTGTAACTGACTGCTATCTAATAATACTTTGGGATCTTTTTCAAATGATATTTGCTAATAGGTGCTTAATCAAAATATCTTGTGCCATCATTGAGTACATTCAATGAAGACCAGTTCATGAACATTTACAACACCTGTAACAAACAAACAAAAATAAACAAATCTTCAAGAACTGAAAACAGATCCTCAAATGGTGGGCGCCAAGATCCCTCTGGGATCTCTTGTTAAGAGGTGAAATGAATATTGAATAACTTTTTGTAGTTACCGTCTGACTGCACATGTGAAGGCTGTCCATTGGGACTGTCCATGGGATATAGAGGAAGACAGCAACTTACTCAAAGGAATCCATGAGTATGGCATGGGTAGCTGGGAGGCGATAAAGATGGACCCCTGCCTTAATCTACATGACAAGGTACGCTAAGGCTGCGTATAGTATGATATAGGGTCCTCTTGTAGTGGTGTGATTGTTTGTTGCAACTCCGGTGTGACCTTGCTAGGTGATGACCAGATGTTAGTTTTTACATCATTATATACCACTTCCTTTTCCCATCTAGAATCCATCCAACACGCATCGATGTTAATTGGTCACTAATTTTAAATTATTTCAAAAGTTTTTAAATTCTTAAATTTTCAATCTGAATTTTACATTCTGAAGTATAGATAAGGTGAGCTTAATTCATTAAGTGAAAGCTACAGCAACACAACTCTGCTGGACAAACAGAACATTGGAGTCTAAAAACAATTTGTTGTTATTTCACATAGATACTGCCAGACGGTGGGGACCTCAAACCGCAGGCCAAACATTTACAGACACGAGCCGAATACCTCCTCAAAGTGCTCAAACGACAGTTTGATATCGAGAAGCATGGCATAGTAAGCAGAGATTTCTCTTCTTGCAAGATTTCACATTTTGATATTCAAATATTTATGACAAGGTTGGCCTGATATCTGTTGTACAGATAGAAAAAAAAGCTAAATGATGTGCTGTATGTATATTCATACAAAGATTGATTGAACAGTTAAACTTGTATATGAATTGGCTCTCAAAACCCTTAATCGTATTTCATATGGTTTTATCTGTAGGCACCAGCAACCAAAACAAAACGAAAAAGAAAACCTGTTTTATCTAAAGCTGAAGTGATAGAAAAAGACTTGTCTGATTCTGATGGTGGTCAGCATCACTCTGTTAAGGACGAAACCACCCTAGACAGTATTCCAGACAGTCCTGTTAAGAAAAGAAAGAAAAAAGACAGTAGTGAAAAGGAGGCAAAGTCGCACATGGCAGATGACGAAGACACTAAGGATTCTCTCGACTTCCATAGAGAAACAAAGAAAAAGAAGGTTAGAACAGTAAGGCAAAGATTTCTTAGAAACATCTCAAAATTCATAGAGAAGTGTAAAGAAATATTAGAGCTATGGGGTTTAAATATTAAGGGAACATTTCAACAACATTTATAAAGAAACCAAAGGTAATATTAGAGTGTTTGGATATTTAGTAAACATCTCAACATTGATAGTGAAACTGAAAATGGGGAATTTCTTATTTTACTTGGTATCGTACACTCCTTCAACATTACAGAAACCAAAATCTTTTATGTAACATTTATCATGCAAATTTGTTTGACATGTTTAGGGAGCAAAGACGAAAAACAAGAAGAACAAATCTGGTCCTGTGCATATCACTGCCGAAAAGGAGCCAGTGGCAATAGCAATGGAGGTGGAATTCGGTGCAGAGTTACCATCTAATGTCTTCGCTAAGGTGAGTTACCATCTAATGTCTAAGCTAAGGTGAGTTACCATCTAATGTCTAAGCTAAGGTGAGTTTCGCTGATTTACTGGCCATCTCTAGCAGGGTGAGTTTGTTGAAATACTATCTAATGTCCAAGCTTAGGTGATATGATACGTGGTTATCTAACAACTTCAGCAAGGTCAGTCCAACGCAAATGAAGATAATTTCTGTCTGGCAAAAATGCTTTTGTAGCTATCTCATGTGAAAAATAACATATCTAAACAATATATGTAGTACTTACTCTGTTGATAACGTCAAAGTGTTGCCACATGTAACAGTGTAAGGAGATAACACTTACTCTGTTGATAACGTCAAAGTGTTGCCACATGTAACAGTGTAAGGAGATAACACTTACTCTGTTGATAACGTCAAAGTGTTGCCACATGTAACAGTGTAAGGAGATAACAGTAACTCTGTTGGTAACGTCAAAGTGTTGCCACATGTAACAGTGTAAGGAGATAACACTTACTCTGTTGATAACGTCAAAGTGTTGCCACATGTAACAGTGTAAGGAGATAACAGTAACTCTGTTGATAACGTCAAAGTGTTGCCACATGTAACAGTGTAAGGAGATAACACTTACTCTGTTGATAACGTCAAAGTGTTGCCACATGTAACAGTGTAAGGAGATAACAGTAACTCTGTTGATAACGTCAAAGTGTTGCCACATGTTACAGTGTAAGGAGATAACACTTACTCTGTTGATAATGTCAAAGTGTTGCCACATGTAACAGTGTAAGGAGATAACACTTACTCTGTTGATAACGTCAAAGTGTTGCCACATGTAACAGTGTAAGGAGATAACATTTACTCTGTTGATAACGTCAAAGTGTTGCCACATGTAACAGTGTAAGGAGATAACACTTACTCTGTTGATAACGTCAAAGTGTTGCCACATGTAACAGTGTAAGGAGATAACAGTAACTCTGTTGATAACGTCAAAGTGTTGCCACATGTAACAGTGTAAGGAGATAACACTTACTCTGTTGATAACGTCAAAGTGTTGCCACATGTAACAGTGTAAGGAGATAACAGTAACTCTGTTGATAACGTCAAAGTGTTGCCACATGTAACAGTGTAAGGAGATAACACTTACTCTGTTGATAACGTCAAAGTGTTGCCACATGTAACAGTGTAAGGAGATAACATTTACTCTGTTGATAACGTCAAAGTGTTGCCACATGTAACAGTGTAAGGAGATAACACTTACTCTGTTGATAACGTCAAAGTGTTGCCACATGTAACAGTGTAAGGAGATAACACTTACTCTGTTGATAACGTCAAAGTGTTGCCACATGTAACAGTGTAAGGAGATAACATTTACTCTGTTGATAACGTCAAAGTGTTGCCACATGTAACAGTGTAAGGAGATAACATTTACTCTGTTGATAACGTCAAAGTGTTGCCACATGTAACAGTGTAAGGAGATAACACTTACTCTGTTGATAACGTCAAAGTGTTGCCACATGTAACAGTGTAAGGAGATAACACTTACTCTGTTGATAACGTCAAAGTGTTGCCACATGTAACAGTGTAAGGAGATAACACTTACTCTGTTGATAACGTCAAAGTGTTGCCACATGTAACAGTGTAAGGAGATAACATTTACTCTGTTGATAACGTCAAAGTGTTGCTACATGTTACAGTGTAAGGAGATAACAGTAACTCTGTTGATAACGTCAAAGTGTTGCTACATGTTACAGTGTAAGGAGATAACAGTAACTCTGTTGATAACGTTAAAGTGTTGCTACATGTTACAGTGTAAGGAGATAACAGTAACTCTGTTGATAACGTCAAAGTGTTGCTACATGTTACAGTGTAAGGAGATAACACTAACTCTGTTGATAACGTCAAAGTGTTGCTACATGTTACAGTGTAAGGAGATGATGAGACCGGTAAAACGTGCTCTGAAGCGTCTAGACAACCCAGACGAGGGGCTCACTGAGAAAGAGCAGGTTGTGCACACCAAACATTGTCTTCTCAAAATTGGAGACCGCATCAATGAATGTCTGGCAGAGTACAATGACCCGGACATCATCAAACAATGGAGAAGGTATGAAGTCATGTAATTCACTAAAAACGGATTTCGCAGTCGTAAAGTACCAGCAAACACTTACAGATATGCATTTCTTACATTTTAGTGAAATTAAAGAGGTTTGTTATGTTGTTGCATTTCAAGTTTGTGTTAAAAACAGAACAATATTTTGATAACAAATGTCATTTTGCACCAAGGCACAAGTGATTTTCTTTGTCGATAGATCAGAAGCAAATTATGAAAAATATTTTCATACTGTTGCAATTTCATGGTTACCTGTGTTCATCATTCCATCCTAATTTTATCTCCGTTCATAAACTCTAATGACTATAGAACATTGTTTGCAGTTGTATAATATTATTTTGCTGGTCAAAATCTAATTTGGTTGTCATCAAATAATTTTTTCTAGAATAATTAATGGCTATTTAACTTTATAAAGATTTTGAAATAGAAAAGGGAAAAAACAGTAAGACCACTATTGAATAACTTTGCCGAATGTTCATGTCACTCTGACTCATCTAGTTAGAATCTTTAATGAATTACTGCTCACAAGTAACTTCATATCATATTGAATTTCTTTTTTGCTCTCTCTCTAGTCATCTTTGGATATTTGTGTCAAAGTTCACAGAATTTGATGATCAAAAACTACACAAGTTGTATAAACGCGCCTACAGAAAACGGGAAGAGGACAAAGAGAAGGAAGATGTGAGTTGATTGTTAAAGTATAAAAATGTCTAGTTTAGCATGAAACCTAGCTAGAAATAATCTTTTTTTATTTAGTGTAGATAAGAAACAAGAACTTTGATGTATGTGACTGTGAACATGGATAATTTTAGTTTTTAGGTCACCTGAGACAAATCGCCTCTGTCTGATGTGTTGCGTTGACCCTTATAAACAATTTACATTTTCAACTTCTTCTCAATAGCCAAACGACCCAGAGTCATGATATTGGGCTAGTAGCATTATGGGATGAAGGGCTATTAGGGTTGCTCAAACGAATGACCTTGACCTTCATTCAAAGTCACAGCGGTCAATTATGCTAAACTACAATAACAGACAGTTTTATCAGTTCTGTTAAATTGAAAATTCGGCCTTCAAACTTAGAAACAGTAAAAACTTTGCAAGTATGCATATACAAGTATTGTGTTCTGTCTGCCCCAAAGCTGGGGACTGATGGACCATTTCTACATGTGACTGTTAATGTCTATGGGCCCCTTGTTGCTGTATGTGACTGAACATGAATATTTTTGTGGTGTGTGACTGATCAGGAATATTTTTGTGGTGTGTGACTGAACAGGAATATTTTTGAGGTGTGTGACTGTAAACAGGAATATTTTTGTGGTGTGTGACTGAAAACAGGAATATTTTTGTGGTGTGTGACTGTAAACAGGAATATTTTTGTGGTGTGTGACTGTGAGCAGGAATATTTTTGTGGTGTGTGACTGTGAACAGGAATATTTTTGTAGTGTGTGACTGTAAACAGGAATATTTTTGTAGTATGTGACTGTAAACAGGAATATTTTTGTGGTATGTGACTGTAAACGGGTATATTTTTGTAGTATGTGACTGTAAACAGGAATATTTTGTAGTATGTGACTGTAAACAGGAATATTTTTGTAGTATGTGACTGTGAACTGGAATATTTTTGTAGTATGTGACTGTGAACTGGAATATTTTTTGTTGTCAGACTGACTTCATCGTTGTGAGTGAATGTGAACAGGAATATGTATTACCGTTTTTTTTTAAATACCAAGTGTTTTGTCATTCAAGATTGAGCCTCATTCTCAGGAGCGACACCATCACTCCACCACCTCTCACGACAAATCTGGCCACAAGCGGACAGTAGACCATGTAGACCATGTGAAAAAGGAACACTCTCAGAAACATAACAGTGGGGACCACTGGAGCAGTAAAGATCACAAAAAGTAAGCATCAGTTAGTTATATATGGGCTGTGGTAATATCTGCATTGTTATATGTGAAGTTGTGTCCTGTGTAGTTAATCCTATATCTGGTGTTAATCCTATATCTGGTGTGAGGGTATTGAGTTGCTATATACCCTCTTATCTGCAGTGATTTACAGAGATGCATGTCTAAAGTAATATATGCTTTAAAATTCTTAAGTATTCAAGGGAATGCTTTCTGAAAAGTGGATTTTTTTTAGTTAATTTTAAGAAAGCAATTAGTGAAGAGAGGCTGAAAGAATAAATATCTCCAATTGTGATGTGTTGGAATGTTTCAGTTTAAAGATAAGCTAGAGAATTCTATCCACCATTATGATAGTGAAAGTAACTGCATGTGAAAATGTTGGGAAATAGAAGACCATGATACTGTATATGTTTAACATTCTCTGAAGTTATAGGAATATACATTCCATAAGAAAACAGTACTAAGCTTAGTAAACATAAGTGAAGTTATAAAACTGAAAGTGAGCTTTTTGTAATTTGATGATAGAAAGTGTTGATCTCACATAGGAACATGTTGATGTACAGATTGAAAGTAGATAACACCGGAAACCTCTTAATATCACATTGGTTAATGTCACTTTTCAGTTATTGTAACATTTATTGGAAACACTATATATTATTTTATATAATCCAACATCTGATAATATCACTTTAGTGTGGACAATAAAGAACTAAGAAATACAGAAAAATCTCAGGTAAAAGAGGAAAAGAACTTTATTCCTATCTCAAGGGCCATGTCTCTTCTTTTTCTCACATTTCTGTACATTTCATGTAAAGCTGGTTTCCAATTTACCAAAATTCTAATTAAGAGGTTAGAGACAAAAGAAAATATGGAGGATGTATAAATTTGACCTTTAGACACCAGATTTTCCTTACCTACTAAAACGATTGTATTCAGACGCTACATCATCCCAGACCTACTAATATAAATGTCCCTAATGACTGTATATGTTGACCCAACACTGAAGTTAAACAGCTTGCATCTTCTCAAAATTTACTTTCTAGTGTATGCATTATTCAGTGGATATTGTTGAGTTTTGTTTTCATTTTGTTTGCACCCTTGAGTAAATATTCTAGAAAGCAGTTGTCACTATCAACAGGTTACCATTGTCAAGTACTGTCAAACATGCTTATACAGCTATCTTGGGTATGATGAACAAATATATAGTGGGTAACTGGCAGAGTTGAAAATGTTTCACAATGTTGAGTATTGTTTTAAGTACATTTATTTCACCAGATGACAGGAGTAAACAGGAGAAAAATGATGTTTCTTCCTGACAATCTTGTTCTATACACATCTTGTACAAAGTTATATAATACAGGGTCTCTCTGATGAGGTCCTCCTTTTCATCACCATTAATTACAGTTAATCCTTCATTACTATTGATCCCTCTTTATCACCATTAATTACAGTTAATCCTTCATTACTATTGATCCCTCTTTATCACCATTAATTACAGTTAATCCTTCATTACTATTGATCCCTCTTTATCACCATTAATTACAGTTAATCCTTCATTACTATTGATCCCTCTTATCACCATTAATTACAGTTAATCCTTCATTACTATTGATCCCTCTTATCACCATTAATTACAGTTAATCCTTCATTACTATTGATCCCTCTTATCACCATTAATTACAGTTAATCCTTCATTACTATTGATCCCTCTTATCACCATTAATTACAGTTAATCCTTCATTACTATTGATCCCTCTTATCACCATTAATTACAGTTAATCCTTCATTACTATTGATCCCTCTTATCACCATTAATTACAGTTAATCCTTCATTACTATTGATCCCTCTTATCACCATTAATTACAGTTAATCCTTCATTACTATTGATCCCTCTTTATCACCATTAATTACAGTTAATCCTTCATTACTATTGATCCCTCTTATCACCATTAATTACAGTTAATCCTTCATTACTATTGATCCCTCTTATCACCATTAATTACAGTTAATCCTTCATTACTATTGATCCCTCTTATCACCATTAATTACAGTTAATCCTTCATTACTATTGATCCCTCATTATCACCATTAATTACAGTTAATCCTTCATTACTATTGATCCCTCTTTCTCACCATTAATTACAGTTAATCCTTCATTACTATTGATCCCTCTTATCACCATTAATTACAGTTAATCCTTCATTACTATTGATCCCTCTTATCACCATTAATTACAGTTAATCCTTCATTACTATTGATCCCTCTTATCACCATTAATTACAGTTAATCCTTCATTACTATTGATCCCTCTTATCACCATTAATTACAGTTAATCCTTCATTACTATTGATCCCTCTTATCACCATTAATTACAGTTAATCCTTCATTACTATTGATCCCTCTTATCACCATTAATTACAGTTAATCCTTCATTACTATTGATCCCTCATTATCACCATTAATTACAGTTAATCCTTCATTACTATTGATCCCTCTTTATCACCATTAATTACAGTTAATCCTTCATTACTATTGATCCCTCTTATCACCATTAATTACAGTTAATCCTTCATTACTATTGATCCCTCTTTATCACCATTAATTACAGTTAATCCTTCATTACTATTGATCCCTCTTTATCACCATTAATTACAGTTAATCCTTCATCACCATTAATCTCTCAAACACCATTAATCTATCACCATTAATCTCCCAAAACTGTTAATCTCTCTATCACCGTTTATCTAATGCCCTTAATCCCCCTTTAAAACCATTAATCTCTCAAACACTGTCAATCTCTCTATATAATCACTAATCTCTCTTGCACCATTAATCTCTATCCCTGTTCATTTCACTACTGCCATTAATCACTCTCACTTCTAATCTCTCTATATCACTATGGATCTCTATATATCACCATTAATCTCTCTGTCACTTCTAATCTCTCTATATCACTATGAATCTCTATATATCACCATTAATCACTCTCACTTCTAATCTCTCTATATCACTATGGATCTCTATATATCACCATTAATCTCTCTGTCACTTCTAATCTCTCTATATCACTATGGATCTCTATATATCACCATTAATCTCTCTGTCACTTCTAATCTCTCTATATCACTATGGATCTCTATATATCACCATTAATTTCTCTGTCACTTCTAATCTCTCTATATCACTATGGATCTCTATATATCACCATTAATCTCTCTGTCACTTCTAATCTCTCTATATCACTATGGATCTCTATATATCACCATTAATCTCTCTGTCACTTCTAATCTCTCTATATCACTATGGATCTCTATATATCACCATTAATCTCTCTGTCACTTCTAATCTCTCTATATCACTATGGATCTCTATATATCACCATTAATTTCTCTGTCACTTCTAATCTCTCTATATCACTATGGATCTCTATATATCACCATTAATCTCTCTGTCACTTCTAATCTCTCTATATCACTATGGATCTCTATATATCACCATTAATCTCTCTGTCACTTCTAATCTCTCTATATCACTATGGATCTCTATATATCACCATTAATCTCTCTGTCACTTCTAATCTCTCTATATCACTATGGATCTCTATATATCACCATTAATCTCTCTGTCACTTCTAATCTCTCTATATCACTATGGATCTCTATATATCACCATTAATCTCTCAATGTTGCTGTTAATATCTGTATAATCATTCATTGCTCATTGTGTCTGTTATTTAATCAGTGTTTATCTTTCCATTTCACTGCTCAGTTTCCTTTGCTTCTTACACTTTTTTCCTAGATCTGACAAAACTATTTTTTCTTTTCTTTTTGTTTGAATGCACAAAGTACATGCTCTTGTATATTGCCTGTAAACTATGTAAAACTTAGATATAGGGTGTGTTGGTATGTTCCATCGCTGTAGTGTTGTGCTATCTGTATTCCCATCCCTTTCGCAAGTCAATGTTTTTTGTTGTTAAAATTATTTTTGTTTTTCTTTCCATTTCTGTCTCGTGGTTCAGTTGTAATAGTAATGGTCCCTGGCCTAGTGCAGTGTCGAGAGGAGTGCGAGACAATCAGCGCACTGACTCTAGTCCCGCTGATAGGTGGACACAAGCCAGTCCACTAGCCCGGCCTGACGATCCAGCCAGAAATAGGCAAGTTGTGTTCATGCCAGCCCCTACTAGCAGTGAACCTTCACATTTGGGACCTCACTATTTTTCTAGGGTTCTTGGTGAAATCTCAAAGGCCGAATTTCCCCAATATATCCTTTTTCACCTGAATTACGTTAATTGTGTTGAAATATATGATCTCAAAAGTCCGCTGTTTATCAGCGTTAGTTTCCTAGAAAGATGTGAGGACCACACTGTTTTTTTTGTGTTCATTGCAATTTTTCACTATCTGAACTGTGTGAACTATTCTTAACAATGTAGATTGTGTTTTATTTGAAGTGTATTTAAAGGTTTTCTCTCTTTTTCTATTATCTTTATAACAACTGCTGTTGTATGCAGAATTAATCCTCCATTTTCTCAGATTATTTAGAGTGATTATTATTTGCATAGGAGAGTCAAATTTGAAATTGTACAGCCTTTTCTTGATGGTATGGATCCAATTTGATGGTAGGAATTTTGGTCTTTATGGATTAGGATGGTAGGAGTTTAGGTCTTTATGAAATAGGATGGTAGGAGTTTAGGTCTTTATGAAGTAGGATGGTAGGAGTTTAGGTCTTTATGAAGTAGGATGGTAGGAGTTTAGGTCTTTATGAAGTAGGATGGTAGGAGTTTAGGTCTTTATGAAGTAGGATGGTAGGAGTTTAGGTCTTTATGAAGTAGGATGGTAGGAGTTTAGGTCTTTATGGAATAGGATGGTAGGGGTTTAGGTCTTTATGGAATAGGATGGTAGGGGTTAGGATGGTAGGAGTTTAGGTCTTTATGGAATAGGATGGTAGGGGTTTAGGTCTTTATGGAATAGGATGGTAGGGGTTAGGATGGTAGGAGTTTAGGTCTTTATGGAATAGGATGGTAGGGGTTTAGGTCTTTATGGAATAGGATGGTAGGGGTTTAGGTCTTTATGAAGTAGGATGGTAGGAGTTTAGGTCTTTATGAAGTAGGATGGTAGGAGTTTAGGTCTTTATGGAATAGGATGGTAGGAGTTTAGATCTTTATGAAGTAGGATGGTAGGAGTTTAGGTCTTTATGAAGTAGGATGGTAGGGGTTTAGGTCTTTATGAAGTAGGATGGTAGGAGTTTAGGTCTTTATGGAATAGGATGGTAGGAGTTTAGGTCTTTATGGAATAGGATGGTAGGAGTTTAGGTCTTTATGGAGTAGGATGGTAGGAGTTTAGGTCTTTATGAAGTAGGATGGTAGGAGTTTAGGTCTTTATGAAGTAGGATGGTAGGAGTTTAGGTCTTAATGGAATAGGATGGTAGGAGTTTAGATCTTTATGAAGTAGGATGGTAGGAGTTTAGGTCTTTATGGAATAGGATGGTAGGGGTTTATGTCTTTATGGAATAGGATGGTAGGAGTTTAGGTCTTTATGGAATAGGATGGTAGGGGTTTAGGTCTTTATGGAATAGGATGGTAGGAGTTTAGGTCTTTATGAAGTAGGATGGTAGGGGTTTAGGTCTTTATGAAGTAGGATGGTAGGAGTTTAGGTCTTTATGGAATAGGATGGTAGGAGTTTAGGTCTTTGTGGAATAGGATGATAGGAGTTTAGGTCTTTATGGAATAGGATGGTAGGAGTTTAGGTCTTTATGAAGTAGGATGGTAGGGGTTTAGGTCTTTATGAAGTAGGATGGTAGGAGTTTAGGTCTTTATGGAATAGGATGGTAGGAGTTTAGGTCTTTATGGAATAGGATGGTAGGAGTTTAGGTCTTTATGGAGTAGGATGGTAGGAGTTTAGGTCTTTATGAAGTAGGATGGTAGGAGTTTAGGTCTTTATGAAGTAGGATGGTAGGAGTTTAGGTCTTTATGGAATAGGATGGTAGGAGTTTAGGTCTTTGTGGAATAGGATGATAGGAGTTTAGGTCTTTATGGAATAGGATGGTAGGAGTTTAGGTCTTTATGAAATAGGATGGTTGGGGTTGAGGTCTTTTTGGAATAGGATGGTAGGAGTTTAGATCTTTATGGAATAGGATGGTAGGAGTTTAGGTCTTTATGAAATAGGATGGTAGGAGTTTAGGCCTTTATGAAAAAGGATGGTAGGAGTTTAGGTCTTTATGAAGTAGGATGGTAGGAGTTTAGGTCTTTATGAAGTAGGACTTTGCATGGCATGTATGATGTAATCAGAGTAAGGCATGTTGTTTGAACTAAATGCATGTATCCACATACGAGTACATTATTTTCTTTATCTGTTCAGAAAATTTGAATGCTGTGTTGGTGGTTGGTGTATTGCTGATGGATAACATTATATATTACATAATTTATGAGTGTAATGGAAAAGATGCTTTAATCTTTCCCTTTTTGTGGAAATTTTATTGTAAAAGAAAGAAGAAAAAGAGAATAATAGGTGTGTTTGTTTTGTATTCTGTCAGAATATATCGGCCACACACGAGTTTGAGAATATTGCACTAACAACAGCTTTTCGTACATGGCTGTGACATGCAGTTGAAAGGACAGTGGTGCTCTCTGTACACACAAAAGAGAAGTTTCTAGATTTTTTCACAAAAACATTTTGTAAATGGTAGTAATTTTGTTGACAGAGGAAGAATAAGATGGCGATAGGTTTGTTTGTATCACTAACTGGAGCATTTAATTTGGCTGTTTAGGTATGGTGAAGGTGGTGGGGCTGGCACCTATAAACGACCAAAGCAACACCAAGATGGTTACAGGGGATTTCATGCCAGCGAACACAAATATGGAGCTGGAGATAGTCATCATAGGTTAGTCAATGAAATTTACCACATTTAGATGTAGATATGTGTATGGGTAAAGTTAACAGATGCCTTAGATGTAACATCAAGGTTTCAGTCGGCAAATGAACCAATGTCTCTGTTGAATTAATGTAAACATGGAATTTCCAATATAACAAGCATACCAACTCTCTTCACACATGATTGATTTACTTTCATGATCAAATCAAATTTATGAAATTTTAGACATAAATTTGGTATTGAATACCAATTTTCATTGTAAATGTTGTGTTATAATACACGACTTGAGTGTGTAAATGTTGTGTTATAATACACGACTTGAGTGTGTAAATGTTGTGTTATAATACACGACTTGAGTGTGTAAATGTTGTGTTATAATACACAACTTCGAGTGTGTAAATGTTGTGTTATAATATATGACTTGAGTGTGTAAATTTTGTGTTATAATACACGACTTAAGTGTGTGCTCATTAAGGCAGGATGCAAAGCTACAGCATATATGATAAATCTATGGTTTGTTTTGAGGACAATTAATTGCCATTAAAAGCGAGTTGTGAGTAGTGTATCTCAAGTGGAGATTCATGCTTCAGTTTATTTTAATTTTGTAATTGTCCAATATTTATTCAGATTTAACAGTGATAGTAGGAGGGAATATTCGTCTGGAAGTCAGAAAGCATTTCATCGTGACAACACCTCTACATTTCACCACCATGACCGGCAGGATCATCACAGCACTGGTAAATACAGGTCAGACTACCGCAGTGATCGCAATGATAGGAATGACCGAGGTGGAGACTACCAACGGCCAGACTATGGTCAGTTTGGTCACCGTGACTACGGAGGTGGTGGAGGCTCGTCAAGAAGTTTCACAAGACCAAGTGGTGATAAGTAGGTATCTGGACATTGTAGGCTTAAGTTTCAGATATTCCAATATTTTCCCCTTTTACATTTCATTAAGACAAATATAACTCCAACTTTTATATGTTAAGGACACTTCATTTCTGATAAATAAAAAGTTAAATATATATGATATATTAGAAATCCTTTTGTTTCCTGATTTCAGTTACATTTCTCATTCCGAGCGGAAAAGAAAAAGTGACAATTTTGATAATAGACGATCCTATAGTGGTTTAAAAGACCCTAGACTTGCTGATGACCACAGTAATGATGGGTATACAGGCAGTGAGTCGCACGGGAAACACTGACGAAAGTGGAGCAGCTGATATATCATTCTTGTCTCATTACATTTGTGTTCCTGGTCCAGGAACTGTGCTTAACAAAATCAGGTTCTTGCAGTGTCCAACACATACATATATCTGGCTGTAAAGATTGGCTGATATATAGGAGTGCATTGCATGTGAGGACATCATCCCTACATTGTCGTGATAGGATTCCAGACTTTCATGAACTCATTGCCAGTAAGACATTTCATTTTATCATCGTCATCTGTTGCTGATGTGAAGAACATGTCTGACAGAGAATCTCACATCATGTTTTTTGTAAGTTTGTTTTGCCTGTAAGAGAGCGAGAGAGATTGTTGGTGTGTATAGTGGGATAAGTGAGAAATGACATGATGGCTAGTACTACAGAGAGTCTGGTAGATGTGTCCAAACAACAGCTGTAGCCAATAATCTTGTAAATTGTGTTCATTTCTGAAGTATTTGAAAGTGTCTTTTTTGGACTTGGTATTTTAGATCACTCGTTAATGGTCAGAGGCTGTCCCTTGTAGCTTCTCCAGCCAGTCTACAGCATGAACTGGGAAATTATTGCCTAATTAAATCAGTTCATATAAAAATTTAAAGTTTTAAAGGATACTTAAACAAATGTTTCTGATAGTGCTCTTTAGAAATGAATGTCAGTAAAAGTAAAGAAGTAGAATGGAGGCAATCTGAGATGTCCAGAACAAACACATTTGAAGTCACATTTTTAAATTTTGTTTTAAAATGAAATACATTTGAATTGTAATACAAATTGCTCCAGGTGTTGTGGATGTTTATGTTTGTGATTTTTTAAAATTGAGTGCTACAGGATGTATAGCTGATTTGTTGATGTCGACAACAACATGTGAAAAATTGTTATTTGTTGATGTTTTTCATTTTGATATTGTATATCAAATAATTTATTTTTAAGGACGTTTAATGGTTGATCTGGATGTTTGATGCCTGATTGATGAAGTATTTGTAAAGTTTTATTATATGTGCTACAAGAGTGTAGACACTTCTCTGCTTTACAAGAGACTTTGGTATTGTGATAAAACTGGAGATGAAATGTAGGAAAATCAAATGTGTTGAGGTCTTTACACCACCTCAAATTTGCAAACATTTCAACTTTATCAGTTGCTGTTAAACCTTCAAACAATAAGAAATTAAATTGTTTCAAACGGAATAAAGAAGGGTATTTTTGTTTCTTTATAGATGACCATCTGATGATGGTAGGCTATGTCCATCCTCCATCCATCTAAACAGTTTGAGTTGTTGCTATTTCTTGAGAAGTGCTGGATGGATCTCCTAAATTTCATATGTAGGTTCGTTCCCCTTACATACCTAGTTGTACCGACTTGATGTTGAGACTGGTCATAAAATCAAAATTGCTGACAGGGGACTTGGCAATGAAAGATTATTATCGCTATTTCTGCAAAGGTATGTTCAGATTTCGTATCCTAAGGAGGATAAACAGAGGAGAGAAGAGAAAATGGGAAAGAAAAAGATTCAACTTTTAAAGAACAAATAAAGATCAAATAATGGTGGGTGCCAAGATTCCTCGGAGATCTTTTTCTTTAGATGATTATTTAGAGCCGCACTGTCTAATTTCATACAAGCCGATTCTCAAATTATACCTGGTTATGTGAATCAAAGAAGTGAAATAAAAAAGAAAGCATTTCCTTTCAATATTGAAATTGTTTTACAGCTTAGCAGCTGGGGATACAGAGCAATAAGGCTGACCATTTGTAGTAAGTAGTTGAATACAGCTGCCTCTGACGTCCAGTTTAGATCATACACTTTAGACAAGGCAGTGGATGGTTTGGACTTTGTGCATAATGATTCCTCTTTATAAAGAAGAATTGTAACTAATTTGTTGGTGTCCTGTGGCTACAATGATGTAATGTTGAGTGTGCTTTTTGATTATGATTAATTTTCAGATGTTGTGAGAAATCATAAAACTATAAATTCAAAGAAAAGAACAGTTTTTTTTATAGTTATTAGGAGAATTTTGTCTTGAAAATGAAAATGATGTTGAAGTGGTAAAATGTACGATTGATTTGATGATATAAAGAAATTTTGTATAGGGTCAGTGAACAAATTCAGGAAAACCTAGAAAAATTGAAACTTGGTGACCTGTTGAAAAGTAACATTTGATATCTACTTATATGTGGCAGGACCACTAACATGTTATGATAAATACCTACGCTGTCTGTTAATTGTCTGGTTGTTTATGTTCTCATGTGTCTTAATTTATTCCGTTACAAAAGTGTTCTGGTGTCATAGAGCTGCAGTCATCATTGAAGGGTGCGGAGTTCTGTGGTCACAAGGTCAGAGGTAGTCAACACAGGGGTCACCACTCTAGAGTTAATGAACACTGGGGTCTCAAGGGTAGGGTTAATTAACAGTGGAGTCATCAGTGGAGGGTTGCTGAGTGCTGGAGTCACTAGGTCAGGGTTAATTAACAATGGGGTCACCAGTAGAGGATTGCTAAGTGCTGAGGTCGCAAGGTCAGGGTTAATTAAACTGGAGGGTTGTTGAGTGCTAGGGTAACTAGGTCAGGATTAATTAACATTGGGGTCACCAGTGGAGGGCTGCTGAGTGCTGGGGTCTCAAGGTTAGGGTTAATTAAACTGGAGGGTTGCTGAGTGCTGGGGTCACTTGGTCAGAGTTGATTAACATTGGGGTCACCAGTGGAGGATTGCTGAGTGCTTAGGTCACTAGGTCAGGGTTAATTAACAATGGGGTCACCAGTAGAGGGTTGCCGAGTGCTGGGGTCTCAAGGTTGGGGTTAATTAACAATGGGATAATTAGTTCAAGGTTGTAAGTGCTTGAGTTGCGAGGTGAGAGCCAACATGGTGATCACATCTCTTATTGTAGGGCATAGAAAACCTTATAATGAGTAAACTAGATAAGGCTTTATGATGAGTGAACTCCATCTACAATCTAGCATGACATGTAAGGATGAAATTAGGTGAGAAAACAGGTTTTTTTTTTTAAAGTTGTCTTCTTTCAATTTTTTATTTACATATACATGTACCTAAATAGCATGTGCCTCTGGATTTCTGGTATGAGTAATAATTTCTTATCACAGACTTTTAAATAGATCGACTAGAGGAATGAAGTTTGTGATAAATAGGAAGTATTTTTACTGTTATAAAGGCAGGTATTGTGATCTTAGTTCTTTTATTGTACAAACCGTACAAGTTATTTTCTTGTGTAACCCTGACAGCTCTTTATTCTTACACTTGAGATAGTGCTACTGAAATAAAATTCCTCAATAGCTCCAGTGATGAAAGACTACAGACTATTGCTAAGTGATTTTTGTCAAGTATGCTGAAGAGTTTATGAAGAAAAAATATTTGAATATTTCATTCAAACTATTCAATTAAGATTTCATTTTAAAGTTGCTATTTGTAGTTACAGCTTAAATATTTTTCCGTCCAGTTTTAAAATCAAAACACACACCATTTCTTCGATAGAAATTTGAGATGAAAATGTGTAAAAATTGATAAGTCTCCAAAAACAAATGGATTATTGAAAAAGGACTGGGACTTCCTGTAGCTAGTAACCAGAGTGTGTTAGGAGCTGTGTATGGCTGATGGAAGGGAGATTAGTGAGAATCTACTTACATCCACTTGACATCTGTACATTGATCATTAGCTTATTGTACATAGCCAAGTCAACAATAAAACGAAAAATTATGACAAAAAAAATCAATAAAAATAATGAAATTGAGAACCTTACATCATGTTTTCTGTTATCAATGTATGTCTGACCACTGTTGTCTGGCATTGCTGTGTCATGTTTTTGAAGAGATGTCTGTAATTATTATTTCATGTTAAAGGTATGGGTGCCATATATATATATATATATATATCACTCTGTGGGTCCATCCCTACGCCTGGCTATCCACAGATTCAGTCCTCACAACTTAATAATTTATTGACCAATTCACACAAAATTTGGTGGAAATATTCATTTCGCAGAACACATACTTGGGTCTGAAAGAGATATCAAAGGTCAAATTCATCAGGTCTAAGGGACATGGTCAAATTATATATGTTATCTGATAATTTCATGACATGAAGCAAAGTTGGTCAGATGTGAGAAGTCAGAAGGCTCAAGGTCACGGGGTGAAATTTGGCTTCAAATTTCAAGGTTAAATTTGATATTTTTCACTAATTAACATTTTATGATTTTATGAAGCAAACAAAGTTGGTCAGAATTAACAAATCATCAGATGCTGAAAGTCCATAATGTTTTACTTCCTTGTATTTGTTAGTAGTTGACTGGCGGCCATCTGTTTGCCAACTTCCTCTACAATTCCTACTAGTCATGAAGGAATGTGGGATGTTGGCGAAGTTTGGTCAGAAGCATTCTTTGGGGATGGAAAATCTATGTCGTATAGACGGAGGGTCTCGGAGCACCAAGGACAGGCCCCATGGTGGCATAGTAGCAATTGTTTTGAAATCCTACTCCTGTAGGAATGGTTAGATTTTACCCAAATTTAGTCTGAAACAACCTTTGGTGAACGAGACTTGTATAAACGGTGGGTTAGACTTTCGTTTGACCACAACCTGACTGAATTTAATTTGATTAGCCAGACAGGTACCATGTGCCTTTTGTTGAAGTTAAGGTGTCTATCATCAACCTTTGCGTATTGAGCAGATGGGTTCTTTATGATTAGGGGTTGTATAGCTACATGATGGGGACTTACTGACCTGTCGGTGTTCTATACTTGATCACGGCAAGCCTTGAATTTCAACTTTCAAAGCTTTGTCAAATATTGGTTATGACCCATTTTGCCCATGACTCCATATTGTCATGCTTGGAAGCCGTCATTGTTTGACCTGTCACTCGGCTACGTGGCCAACCTATTCAAATTGCCCTACATCTGTGGCACAGGGACATTTTCTGTTATCGCAGTAGTAATTGAATCCGCTTTGGAAAAAATCCCCGATTCATTTTAATATTTGTAGTTGACCATAAGGCACTAGTTTGAAAATGACTGAAAGGTCTCATTCCTGTATTCTTATTCATTTCACAACCGTGACATTTGTCCTTTTGGTTTCTACACCACGCTATAAGCCAAATTTTGTTCCGAGCATGCTGTATGGGAAGGGGGCCCAGTTTTGTATTATTAACAGTATCTCGTGGGACGGAGGGGCGTGGAATGAGGAAGTCTTTAGAATACTGTTGCGACAAAGACATTTCGGCTAAATTAGTAACGTTAGGTGAAGGATTCAATTTGTACAGATTGTGAATATGGGACCTGAGTGAAGGGGCCGAATGAAGAAATAAACAATGGGATTCTGCGTTGGTCTGTAGCACAATTGGATAAAAAGCGCAAAAGGCCACACACTCCTGGTAGCAAAGGGGCGTAACTCTTTGAGGAAACGCTTAACTATTCATATGTTGGGTTGAAGGTATTATATCAGGATTCTCTGGGGAAGAGGAACCTTTTTTTCCTTGATGATTGGTCTAGACCTGAAGCTTTGGTGAGTGGTGGGGGCCCAGTTTGGGTAAATTTAGTAAATACTTAATAAAATCCTTTCATAGGGATAAAGGGGTGTTGACCAAATTTTGGTCTAAAAAATCATTTTTTCATAAACAAATAGAAAAAAAATGACTTCATCTCAATAAGTCAGAGGAAAAATAGACTTAACCTTTTAAAATTCTTATCTGCATCTTATAAAGTATTTTCTGATAAACCTAGCCAGATGAGTGATACGGGCCCTATGTGCATCTGGTCCTTCAAACACGGAACATCTTCACCGCAACGAAAACAAGATGACATAACAGTTGGGCAGGATATTTGACATCAATCGTGATTGCTCGAAAGCTTGAAAGCCAGTCAATTGCATATTGACATTCTTCCACCTGGAGCAAATGTGTTGAAATCTTTGGCCTGTACCAGTTTGTTTAAGTTAGTTAACTCGCCCTCTGCCGAAGTAAGTTTTGTCAGTGGTATGCTGGTCTTCAACAATGTTAATTACACTGACCCAGTTTCAAGGTAAAAATGATGAAATATTCGGTACATACATGTGTGTTAAAGTCTTGATTCTGCTTTCCTGAAAGTTTAAATGACTAAACCTTAAAACTAGAAAAAATCTAGCCCACATTACCAACATTGTTATGTCAGTAGCATGCCTGAGTGAAAAAGATGTTCAAAGGAGTAATCGCGGCTTTCTTTAAGGTCACGGGGATCAAATGTTTCTTCACATACGTTCTCAATATTTGATCAGAAGCTTCCTCGGGTGAAGACTTGTCAAGCATGTTTAACTAGTGACATTGACCTACTTTAAAAGGATTGCTTTATATTAAAACACAACTTTAAAAACGACATCTTGTTATGACGGATGGAAACGCTAAGTACAAAAGACTAACGTTTGGACTGATGTGGTGTAAAAAAAAAAGACTAGTGTGGCGTCTTGTTCATTTTGTATCAGATGAAGTTATTTTCAGTGGTATGTAGATGTTATCACCAAATCAGCACTGATTATAGGAGGATCTATAGAAGCTAATACACACAGGTTTTAACCGTGCTGGAGTTTCACCCCCGGGACTCCCTATATTTACGTAATACTCGGTAAGTATACTTGTCATTTACCTGTGATCTGTATTAGTAACTTCCTTTAAGGATGTTAATCTGAGATTTGTATAAGAGTTATCCCTCTTAAGAATGTATGCTACGTCACACAGTTTACCTGAGATTTGTACAAGAGTTATCCCTCTACGTAACACAATATACACGTGGTTTGTATTAATACTTATCTCTCTTAAGGTTGTATATTACATAACGCAATATATATGTAGTTTGTATCAATAAATACCTCCCTTAAGGGCGTATATTACATATCGCAATATATATGTAGTTTGTATCAATAGTTATATCTCTTAAGGGTGTATACTACATAACGCAATATATATGTGGTTTGTATCAATAAATACCTCCCTTAAGGGTGTATACTACATAACACAATATGTATGTGGTTTGTATCAATAATCATCTCCCTTAAGGGTGTATACTACATAACACAATATATATGTGGTTTGTAACAATAAATACCCCTTTTAAGGGTGTATACTACATAACACAATATATGTGTGGTTTGTATCAATAAATACCTCCCTTAAGGGCGTATATTACATATCGCAATATATATGTAGTTTGTATCAATAGTTATATCTCTTAAGGGTGTATACTACATAACGCAATATATATGTGGTGTATATCAATAGTTATCTCCCTTAAGGTTGTATACTACATAACACAATATATATGTGGTTTGTATCAATAAATACCTCCTTTAAGGGTGTATACTACATAACACAATATATATGTGGTTTGTATCAATAATCATCTCCCTTAAGGGTGTATACTACATAACACAATATATATGTGGTTTGTATCAATAAATACCTCCCTTAAGGGTGTATACTACATAACACAATATATATGTGGTTTGTATCAATAATCATCTCCCTTAAGGGTGTATACTACATAACACAATATATATGTGGTTTGTATCAATAAATACCTCCCTTAAGGGTGTATACTACATAACACAATATGTATGTGGTTTGTATCAATAATCATCTCCCTTAAGGGTGTATACTACATAACACAATATATATGTGGTTTGTATCAATAAATACCTCCTTTAAGGGTGTATACTACATAACACAATATATATATGGTTTGTATCAATAATCATCTCCCTTAAGGGTGTATACTACATAACACAATATGTATGTGGTTTGTATCAATAATCATCTCCCTTAAGGGTGTATACTACATAACACAATATATATGTGGTTTGTAACAATAAATACCTCCCTTAAGGGTGTATACTACATAACACAATATATATGTGGTTTGTATCAATAAATACCTCCCTTAAGGGTGTATACTACATAACACAATATATATGTGGTTTGTATCAATAATCATCTCCCTTAAGGATGTATACTACATAACACAATATATATGTGGTTTGTATCAATAAATACCTCCCTTAAGGGTGTATACTACATAACACAATATGTATGTGGTTTGTATCAATAATCATCTCCCTTAAGGGTGTATACTACATAACACAATATATATGTGGTTTGTAACAATAAATACCCCCCTTAAGGGTGTATACTACATAACACAATATATATGTGGTTTGTATCAATAATCATCTCCCTTAAGGGTGTATACTACATAACACAATATATATGTGGTTTGTAGATGTACGCTACCTTACTCATTATATCAACAATTTTTTCATCTTCCCTGGATTAATATCATCTCTCTTTTTTATAATATGAATTACAAATTATTTGTCATTATGGCAAAAACTTACTCCCTGTGAAAACTATTTTTAAGGAACGATATGCTCAAATAACGCAAAAGTTTCTCATCATAAACTACATAGTACAACATTACGTACACGTGGACATGTATATCCGTTTAATGTAAATCTACAATATGTCACGTAAGTTTGGCATCGTGGTAAATGGTCGAAATTCTTATCCATATAAAATGATTACTCGACAAAAACATATTAGTCATTGTACAGGTATGTAGGAATTTTTACGACGGTATAAAAGGTGTTCTGCTTTTTGTAACCTAATTGATAATCAACGACCTTCACATTTTTACTGTGTACCTGCCTTAGCATGAATGGTATCGTCTCTAATAACGGTAACCAACAACGCGAGAATGAATTTTAAACAATAGTTCTATTGACCGAGTTCGCTGGGTAGTGTGGGTTTTCCCACAGATGCATATCGATGCATGACGCGTGCTGATAATTATGGGCGATTCGGAAGGTCTCGGGGTATAACGTCAGTTTAAACATTTTATTTACCGGTGGACTGAGAGCTGATTCAACGAGTGTTTTACGGGCTACCTGAGAATCAGGTGAGCCTGTATCATCACCAAAGGATGTCGTCATCTGAAGCATCAGAACCATCAGTTTGGCAGGATTCTGACGGTAATGGGGAAGGCGGACCAGGTACGTATGTAACTATAGTGAGTCAACTACAGTACGGCAATAGCAGATTATTCATTATTTTTCTCCTATCTCTGCGTTTGTGGGATGCCCACTTATGCTGGACATGAATGTCGATGGTATGACGTCACAATAACAATTCACTGACGTCACGTCAACAAAGCAAGTGCTGTGACAACAAAAACTTCTATTCATATTCATTAAGGCCAGCAGGGCGAGAGAAAAATAACTGCTTTCCCCTTTCTCTAACCATGGTTTTTTTACCGCTGTAAGATTAATACGAGATCTTATGTTTGACAACTTGATAACCCCCCTCGGATTGCAAAACCCCTATCTCACCCTAAAGGAGATGAAAGTTTCTATTGATCCCACAGGGATGCACTGTTTGATATTTGCTTATGTGACGTCACAATGTGATGACGTTACATTATGAAGTCACAAGCCGTCCTTAATGCTGCATCTGGTTCCTTCTCGAGAACAGAATAAAAGACTTTTATACAAGATTGTGATGGAGAGACTGCAGTGTTCTTTGAATATTGAATTCCGTACTTTTTCACTTCTGTTTTTATGAATGTCGGAAAATATCGTGCTATATTTACGGCGCTGCTGTTGTTTGGTCGACATCGTGTTTTACCAGTTATCAGTCGTGTGAAAGGTGGGAGAACATATCAAGATTATTTTGTAGTGACATACAGAGTTAACTCCCCTGAATTATTCAACTCGTAGAAAAGAAAAATGGCGTCGGTTTTGACTTGCTGTTCAAAAAGGAAGCCCGAAATCAAAGGTAAAGACGGGATCTCGGTGAGTTCTTACTCGTAAGTAGTCTAATAAGTGTAAAAACGAGTATTTAATAATGGTTGTGATTGAATGGAATGACATAATGTACCAATAGACAATCGAAAGGCAGACAGTGCTGCATTGCACCGGTGTTACCGGTAAAATATACCAACTATCTTAGTGCAAGTTGAGCCGCGGGAACTCCTTCGTTCGGGAAAAAATGTATTTGGGTTAAATCAAATTAAGTCCATTTCAATGCATGTGCTGTGATATAACATATGGGTTATTCAATAAGTATTGTGATTTAGGTGTTTATGTGCAAAATAGAAAGCATTTTGTGTGTGTGAAACTAATGGGAGGGGGGGGGGGGTTCTGAACTAGTACTGTACTGTACTAGTACTGTAGCATGAAATATAGGCCAAATGTACATGTAGATTGAAAATAGTAAGGTATTTACTGTATACTGTACATGTATATATGCTTATACATCTCAAGCTAAAAATAGTTTTCTAATGCATTCACACTCTTCCACCCACAGGTTCCAAGTACATCTAAAGCGTAAATGTAAAATTTCATTTGTATATTGTAAAATCAATATTTTTTGCAGAGATTTGAACTTTGTTGAATTGCCAAAGGCAAGAAAGAGCAGTTTGAAATCAAAAGAGTGGAAAGCAGGATTGTATCCGGTGGAAATCCTGTCCAGTCCAGAAGATGGTTATGTCAAAGTTCATTTTACAGGTATGTTGTATGTAGTAAATACTATTGATAATTATTGCTTTCAGCATTTTGTTGACTTTTTTATTATTTATTTTTAACTGTATACATATAATATATGCATGCATAAACTTTCATCATTAGGTGTGTAACATTTAACACAGGCTGTTGAACAGTAACAGTTATGTTCTATAACTTAAAAACAAATTACCAATGTTATACCATTAATTAAGAATCTTCAGGATTTTTTTAAACTCAAGTCTCCTTATATATATGCATAAATATGTGATCATTAACACTTTCGATACATGATTAATATTATATCATTGTATATAGAAAAATCTGTATAATCAAATGTAATCTTTCAATTCCTCTAAAGAAAATCTTATGTCAGCCTTGTAAATACTAGCTGTTTCCTACCAACTCAGCTAGGGAGATCTTGTTATCTCATTCGGTAAAGTGTAACACTAGTTAGCGAGAGCAGGGACATATAATACGTATACTCTGTTATATACGTCCCTGGTGAGAGGTCATGAGTTCGACTCCTAGTGACGCATTAAGAAAATTAATAATCTCTGTTACTCATCTTAAAAAAATTATCAGGTATCAATGGTTCAATCATAGTAATACATTTTTGTTTGAAAACATTAATTTTAAAAACTACCTGGAGTAATACCTCCCTTGACAAAATAACACTATGGGATCATATTACATGTAATGAAATGAAATACAAAACATTTTTCGAACAAAATGTTACAAATGTACCTTCTCATTTAACTCCCTGCCAGAAATTGAACGGATATTGGGGAGAGGAAGGAAGGGGGGGGGGGGGCGGGGGGAAGAAATTGTTTGAAGTCACTTCAAGCTAATAATTCAATGTACCGGTAAATGGTTTTTGCACACTAGATCAACAGGTGTATTTGATAAAATGCATCATTGAAATTTGTCATAGTTTATTTATGATGTAAAATCTTTATTGATAGGATGGAGTGCAAAGTATGACACTATCATCAAAGAGGCAGAACTTGAGACTAATGAATGTGAGGGGACACAGTCAATTGTGAATGTGGGTTCAATGATCAAGGACAGTCTGACAACAGGTTCAAGACTGGACAGCATTGTAAGGCTAAAAACTCCTATGGATGAAAGGGATTTTTCTTGTCTTCAAGAAAAGCTACACATGTTTAAAAAAACAGAAACAAAAACTGTGTACAGCTTAAGGTCACGCTTCGACTTGAACTCTATTTTTGGGAAACATTGGGATTTTAGGATACTTAATAAGGAAGGAGATTGTGTTTATATTAAAACAGCAACAGTTAAGATTTATCATAAATCTCTAAGAGAATCCAAAGAATTTGTTGTCCGAAAGACTGGTGGTCAGCTCAGGATTGAAGAATCATTTCGGCCAAGGGGCAAACAAGTCATAGTCAGTTTTGTGAAGTGCACTGGCAACTACAGAATGTTACCAAATTTGATGGATGACCCTCTCTTGTAATGCCAAAGTTAACATTTAAAAAATGATCATCATTTCTAGAGAAGAACTTTTTAATATACTATTGAAAAACTATTGGAATAAACCATTAAATATACCAACTGTTAAAGAAATATCAACAGCTATTGAAAGCATCTGTACATTGAAATTTCTCCCAGATGAACATAGTTTGAAATGTTTACGTGCTGAACTTTTTAGGCTTAAACAAAATGGTTTACAAGCAAAAGTGAAGGGTGGGTCACAATTTAGAAAGTTTAAAGAACAATTAAAACATTCCAAATATAGTTGGGACGTCAAAGTTGATAGAGAAGAAACTCAGTTTTTAGTTGATAAAATAAAGGCTGATACTGAAAAAGATCTAAGGGATAAAGAAAAAGAAAACAAAGAGTTGAGGGAAAAGTTATGTAATTTAAGTGCAGTAATTGGTACTCCTGAAGTGAAACCTATAAAGCGGAAAGCATTTGCTGATTGCACACCTAGTTGGCAGTCCAAAATTAGGAAAAAAGATGAAGAACATTGTAAAAAAGCACTGTCATTTTCAAAAGATTCAGATGCTGTGCCTGTATCTGTCGCAGTGGTCAGGAATGGAAAAGAGGAGGTGCTTAGATTGTATGAAACTGGTGAAAATAAGGAAAACCAGTCACTGGAGGCAAGTGAAACTTTAGATGATTTGAATGCTCTGATTTACATTTTAGATACATTTAACATCAGTAAAGATGCATATCATGAGTTGAGTATGGCATTTAAAACCCTCCCAAGAATTAACACTGTTAATAAAGTTCTTTCAGATTTAAATTCAAAATTTGATATCATCCAAACTCCAGATGGACTTGGTGTTCAGCAGAGTTTGAAAAAACATTTACATGACGTACTTTCACATAAGATTAAAACTGACAAGAACTTTGCCCCTGCAGGTAAGGTAAAAATTAAAATATCAGGGGATGGTACAAATATAGGGAAAAGGATTCATGTTGTTAATGTTACTTTTACTATTGTAAATGAAGAAAGGAGTGCATCAGTCCGGGGAAACTACCCTTTGGCTGTCATACGAACTGCAGAAAAATATAGTGATCTAGTATTGGGTTTATCAGATTTGGTTAAGGAAGTTGAGGAACTAGATGGCAATAGTCTAAAAGTACAACATAGAAGTTTTGATATTGAAATAGTTTTAGGCGAGGATTATAAATTTCTTCTGCTTGCTACTGGAATATCTTCAGTAGCTTGTCAGCATTTTTGCATTTACTGCACATGTAACAAGGCTGAAAAACTAGACCTCAGTAGAAATTGGTCTATGGTTGATCCATCCAAAGGAGCTAGACTTGAGTATAAGTGTGAGGAATTGGTACAATCTTCATCACTAAAGAGAAAGAAGGTCAACAAGGGTTTTTTTTCTGTGAAGAATAAGCCACTTTTTCCAAGCATTACTCCAAATCGTGTTGTTATAGACCATTTGCATATGTATTTGAGAATATCTGACAAATTGTTCAATCTTCTCCTTTCTGACTTAAGATGCTTAGATAACATAAATGAGAACTCCACATTTACAAGTGTGTACGAGAAGAAAGACAAACTGAAGCATGTTTTGAAATTAGAAAATGTGCTACAGCAACTTGGAATACATTTTGAGATAGGTGTAAATCAAGAAACAAAGAAATTGGACTACAGAGACCTTACAGGTCCAGAGAAGCGTGTTTTGTTTGACCATTTTCATGCATCAGATTTGTTTGAGGATAAGGACAGAGCAGCAGAGATTCAGGAATTATGGGATGGCTTTAAAGACATAAATGAGTTAATAAAATCTGAAAATCCAGACCCTGATGAGATTGAAGCGAAGGCAAAAAGCTGGTGTGCTCTTTATATACAGGTGTATCAAACAAGAGATATTACCCCATACATACACTTGTTGAGATATCATGTGGGAGAGATCATTAGAACTCATGGAACCATGGTAAGATTTAGCCAACAAGGACTAGAAAAACTCAATGATAATATAACAAAGCAGTTTTTTAGGGGATCATGTCATAGAGGATTACCTGCATTGAAGCAAGTATTAGAGAAACAAAATCGGCTCTTATTTCTCGAGGGAAAAGGGAAAAGAACAAAAGAAGGTAGGAAATGTTCAAACTGTCATGGTGCAGACCATAACTCAAAGTCATGTGCCAAGTAGTTTTCTGTGTGTATCTATTAAAAATGCAGCATGCTTTCTTAAGTAAAATCCAATCTATATTGTATTGAGGTTGTGTAACTGCCAGTTATTTGTTGATGTAAAAATGATATACCTGCAGATATAAAAAAAAGGCATTCAATTAATATGAAAGTGAAATATATGACTGCATTAAATACATGTACTGAAATGAAGTTTTTGTTGAAGTTTAACATGCAAATGCATGCATAGATTTGTTTATCTCACTTGGATCTTGGTTTATACATGTATGTAATTTTATAATTGCTTTAAACATGTAATTACCTTTTTCTGTTATATTTTATTCCTATTTTTCATTTATTATTATTATTGTTTTTGTTATCAGTGCAAAGCAGCACGTTATTTTTTCAAATAAATTTTGATTGCAAAAATTAATGGTTTAATGGTCTTTTATCACGTCTTTGTACTTAAGCTGAGAAGTATAAATTTCAGGCGCAGTGCAGAATACTCAGGTAGAAAATTGCGTCAACACCGTTTCGAAAAATAGCCGGGAAATCCTTTAAAAACGGCGGAAATCCTGTCTTTTTATATCCGATTTTTCATTGGTCAAGGGCGTCAAGGTCTCAATGACGTTATCCTATTTGTAATAGACGATTGGTTCCGAAGATCAACATGTTTTTTATAGAATAAGCAGGACGGTGTGGTATTTCCTATTGATAAGTTGGGTACCCTAGTACCTTACATTGCTGTCAGTACGGACGATTTTCGTTATATTGCAAGAAGATTACGTAATTAAACAATGACCAAATATTCAAAGAAAAACATCCAGTTTGTAATAGAGATTCTGAGAAGTGGCCTTGAAAATAAAAACAATTTCTCCGAAAAATCGAGGTCGATAACTTGCAATATCGACAGGAAGAGCTCCAATTTCAAGGGAGATAATTTCCGACTACAACTATATATTGATATGAAATAATCTATCAGATTTAGGTGTGTGGGATAATGGATATTCTACACGAGGGTGTGTAAATTGGGTTCATAAGGAATCATAACCTTGGCCAAGCCTCGGTTCTGACCGATGGCGACGGATACCTGCCTTATTCTAAAACGAGATAACAAGAAAATAACTCGGCAAAGTCGGGTTTAATTGTCGGTATCAAAAAGAAATGAGAGATCAAGATAAATATGAAAAAATGCCGAAGTAGCCACTGGTACAAACTTATCGTGATTTATTCGGCAAACCTCGTACACTTCTTATGTTTGATGAGGTAGACTTACGGAATCTGCCGAGATCTGCCGAGATCTGCCTGTATTCACAAAACCGTTCTCATGTTCAAACTCAACTTTTGTGCTCATGCTCAAGTCTGTGCTCCAGTGAGAACGTACTCAAAATTCGTATTCAACAAACTTTCTTAGAACGTGCTCTGCTGAGTACGGTGACTAAGAGAACTCTCTAATGTTTGATTATCTTGTATGTCGCGCGGTTTTTCGCGTACATGCAACTGTATTCGAGCAGACGACATAATAATGGCCATCGAGGAGAAGAAAGTACAGTGGAGTACAGCGGAAGAAGTCTTCTTGATCCAAGCAGTACATGCCAGCGAGGACGTACTGTTTGGATCAATGACTGGTTCTGGGGCCATCAAATTAACTGCGAAAAGGAAAAAACATGGGATGACATCACTGATATGCTAAATTCGCAAGTATAAGAAATTCATGTAAATACCCGAAACGCCACATTTACCCTCATAAATAAATATTTCCTTTTTTTAAAATAATTCTTTCACAGATTTCGCTCTCTATGAAACGTGTTGGCGCCATGATGAGAATGATATCCTGAGCATGGACAAGACCATGCTCAAGCCAACTCGAGAACATGCTCAAAAGTTGAGCACAGAATTTTTCGTGAATACGACTTGAGCATGAGAATTAAAAAGGTGAGAACGAAACTTGAATTTTGAGTACAAAACATTGAGTTTGAGCATGAGAACGGTTTCGTGAATACTTGCCGTGACGAAATAGAGACGCCATTAGACCCGTCATTGAGACAACGATGTACAATCTATATCAACCGTACAACAAACTATTGGTTGGTACTGTTCAACAATCTCACCATTGTTTCCTCCACACATATCTGATTTTATCCGGAAAAGTTTCTAGATATGGGAATGAAGAACAGCAAAGTTAAGGAGTCAACACGGACTACTTTGGGTGTTATGGAATTATTAGTAGAAGTTAAAAGAAGTTGATAAATTTGATTTTTCTGCTTTCAAACTTTTGTCCCCTAAATCCCTCCGGTACACGAGATTCCAGTAGAATAACTTATCCTTAATCATGATGAATCCTAAAAGACCTGGCAGGCACAGCTTTACAGAAAAGGCAGAAACAAATAGCTCACAACAAAAACTTTTTATAATATTGGATGCTAAAAACAGTTTTTACTTCACATAGCCCGTGGTGCCCGTCGTCCGCCAGTCGTCCGGTGTCAACTTTTCCCTTTAAACAACTTCTTCTCAATTACCAAATAGACCAAATGTTTTAATATTTGGTTGGTATATTCAAGGTCACAGGGGTCAAATTTGTTAAAACCTTTAATGCTTCTTCTCATTAACCGAAAGGTCGAGAGGCATGATTTTTGGTATATTCCGAGGATAAAGCCCCACAAGGTTTGGGAAAAATGACCTTGACCTTTGTTCAAGGTCACAGGAGTCATTGCTTCTAAAAAAAAAACAAAAGAAAAAAACAATGACTGCTGTGACAATGTTTGCAAAATGAATTTCTTTGAGCTATATTCAAGATCACCAGAGTCAAATTTGTTAACACCTTTAAACAGCTTCTTCTCATGAGGGAAAAGGCCTAGAAGCAAGATATTTGGATGGTATGTTCCTGGGAGGAAGCCTGACAATGTTTGGGAAAACAACTGACCTTGACTTATATTTGAGGTAATAGGTATCAAATTTGACTGGTAAATTCCAGGGATGAAACCCAACAAAGTTTGTGAAAGGAAATGCCCTTGACCTAGATTCAAGATCACAGGGGTAATTGTTTTAATTTGTTTTAGCAGCTATGGTAGCCATGGTAACCATTGGAATTATGCATATATTATGCAAATGTGAAAAATTTGTCAGTGTTTGCCATTTTTACCTAATAACCGCCAGGTGAGTACTGCAGATCCAATGGGCCTTTTGTTTTTGTATGTATGCATATACTATTTTTTTAGATGCAATATTTCTAAATTGTTTTGATATTTTTTCTGAGGTTTCACAAATTCTTCTTAACAACTGAGCAGAAAATGTACTTTTGGCCTGGGAATTGAGGAAAGGAATTATTTCAGTGTTCTTTTCCCCATCAGATTCAAACCTGGAGCTTGACGCTATCATAAATAAATATGACTTCCGGAAAGCAACCACAACAGACGAGTACGCTCTTAAGGAATCTTTAGATCACAATAGTCGAAGGTTGATTTCTAAAGGGAATGTTGAAAATGTAAAGAGGGCAGTAGCGGCCTTACAGAAGAAGATCTGTCTGAAAGGCTTCCCGATTAGGAACACACCGGCGTGCTCCATGGCTAACAGTGTCGTCGATCTACTCTCAGAAATCACGGAGTAAGTAAATAGGATAATATGAAATATCTGAAGTTGAACTTGGCAAAATGATTCCACTTAAATGTCAGTTATGTCTTTTCCGTCAATTTTGACGTGTGGGAGGCTGACATTTGACTGAAATAAAAACTAAAAATGAAGGGTTTTCTCCCCTGCTTCATGATTGATATCTTACTCAAAATCCAGTAAACACATACAACAATTGATAACACGGTTGTCGTCCCTTAACAGTCACAGAAATTGATGTTTACAATGTATTTTGTAGGTTACCGCAATGATCTCTAATGCAGTACAATATAGTTGCCTCCTAGACTGAAAATCTAGGCACTTAGCATCACTAACAAGTCTAATTGTTTGGATCAACTATGTCTCACTCTAGATTATGAAAATTCAATTATCTAAAAAGAAAATCTGGATATTTGATTATATTTCACATTCTCCCTTCCTGTCCTGTATATACTGTGTAACACATCACCACTGACCTTCATCGGTTAGACGATGCCCTACAACGGAGGAGTAGCAGAAAACATGTCAGCCAACCAACCAATGTCATTTAGATAATCGTAAACATTTTCTATATATAATTTACATCTATTTATTTTTATTTCAATCAAATATCATCGTCTCATTCACGTCAAACTTGACATAGAAGGTGATAGAAAATCTGGTGTTTTTGTCAATTCTCTCTACTTGACCAATATAAATGTATGTAATTACATAACGTGGTTTGGTTTAAAGTGATAAAAAATTAAATGTTAATTAAATTTGTTTTATTCATTAATTTATTTTCATTGTTTGTTTAAATTAGGAAAAGAATATCTGTGGAAGAAAATCAGAAGTTAATGTTTGAATTTCTCCTGGCCTGTATAGCCACTGGACCATCAAGTTCTCATGCTTCAGAGATCATCCAGAAAGTGATAGATATGAAAGGAATGGGAAATTATATTAAGGCGAGTGATGTTAAAAATTGTTGTAGATACTCACATTTAAAAAAAATCAATTTGATGTATTTTGATAAAGGTGAACATGATATTTTATTTTTTCCTTAAGGTTGTTGTATAAAGCAAACTTAACAAAACAGGGTAATTTTTAACCTGAAGATTCAACGGATGTTGGAAGTGATGTTATCTGTTGTAAGCTTTATGCGTTAATTGTGTCCAGTCCTTTTTTCTTTCACATGAGGATGAGTTTTATAATCTTGTGAATTATTTCTGATTCCTGTAATGAAATGGGTTTCTTTCATCGTTTGTAAATTCATAGAAATCACGAGGGGAGGTGCTGACACGATTGTTTGATACAATGAAGAAGGTTGAATTTACACCAGAACAACCAACGATGGCTCTTGATGATCAAGCAACGTACTGGGGTGACTGCATGCTCCACTCACTGGTGTCTATGGCAGTAGAGTAAGATTATTCATGTGACTGGTTTAAGGCTGAATGCTACCTTTGTACTCATATCTGTGAAAGTTAGCTCCCTTTGATGATTAAAAGTTTATTGTCCTTTATTTAGCTTGTTATATAAGTAGTGAGAGAGGGTATACTTGAATCATCTGTCCGTCTGTGGACAGTTTTTACTGCTCCCAAAATTTTGCTTGAATTTCAGTGAAAATTTGCACACGTCATTCATGACATGTTCTTGTGTCTCTCTGAACACCATGAAGTTCTGCTTACATTTACCAGAGTCATTTCCCTTGTCATGTAATGGAAACATATTAAGTTCTGTCAATATTTTACAGGGTTATGGCCCTTGTCAAAAAGCACAAAGTACCAGTGTTGTACCACCTATTCCTCTCAACATCATATATAGATTTTGATAAAACATTGCACACATAGCATGTGCTAATGTCTCTATGAATGCCATTCATTTCTGCCAATTCTTATTGAGTTATCACCCTTGTTTGATGACTATTGATAGCAAGTAGAAATATCTTTCCACTGATAAACATTTTGTTATGATATTATGAAGCAAAGTTGGTGAGAATTAAACGAGTCAGCTGATTAAAAGTCAAGTTCACTGGGTTAGAGGTCAAGGTCAAATTTCATTTCTCTCCTGAGTTATGCCCCAGAATATTTTATGGTCCTCTACAGTGAAGTCTAGCAGGCTTAATGTGGTGGGTAAAAGTAATATCTATTCATCAGTTCTAGTGTGTATTTCAAGAGAAAAATGACCTTAGCAGTGATATGATTAATTTATAATGTAGACACACTGGTCACATGATCTTAGCTAGATACAACATTTACATTTGTAAGACTGATATGAGATTTGTTATTTACAGACAAACTATCCTAGGTATTTCTTGATATGCAAGAGCCTTACAATTCATTTAGATTTTCTCTTTGACTATAATGATATTGCATTATTATTATCATTATTATTTTTTTAACAATTATCAAAGATATTTGACAAAAATAGATCATTTGTTTTTTAAGCAGAATTGTGATTTTGTTGCTTGTTTCATAGTCGGGATAATAAAAAGAGACTCGGTGAACCAGACGTTCATGCAGAAATGGTAGACCTGCACTCGTCGTTTCTACAGATGATGGGGGACCTACCAAAGGCATTTTCTCCTGATATCAAGAGGGTTTTGAGGGGAATACAGAATGGTTTTGACGAAAATGGAGGTAACATGCTGGAAGTGAGGAAAAAGGACAAAAAGAAGGTAGCTACATTATTCTCATTATTAAGGTCAGAAAGATATTTGTATGGTGAAGAAAAAAATGATATAGAAAAAACTAATCACCAGAGGCTCGTACTTACAATAAACAAAAGTTAAGGTCAGATCTTGACTGTCGTTATCATCAAATCAAAGCATTTGGCACTTTTTGTAAGCAAGATTTCCCCGTGCTGATGGATCACAATTCCAAATCAAAGCTCAAGGTCACTTAATTTATGACCTTCAAACAGAGGTCAAGATTACCATTTATTCTATTTTCTGTAGAGTAATTTGTTTATTGGTATATCCTGTTATATGTTTTTGAAATATCCACACCTATGCCTACAAAATCAAATCATACCATGATTTTTTTTCAAGTATAAGGTTGATGGTTAAAAGATTGGCATGTTTATATTACAAAATTATTTTAGCACAATTTTTGATCTTCAGAAGTCACTTAGAAGTAAGGAAATTGTTCAGAGAAAGTTTGAAAACTTACAAAATGTTGTTCGAAGTGAAAAGTTTGGAAGAAACAAAGAACAACTAGAGAGAACCATTGAAGAAATAGAAGGAACTTTACATGCCATTAGGTTTGTATAAATTTTTGCCACTCTGTGTTGAATTCTTTATCACTCAGATATTCATTAAAAACACAATAGTTGAGTGTGTGCATCATAGAAGTGCTGTTTTACCATCACTTACAGTTTTGTGTGTAAACAAACATCACTTACAATTTTGGTTGTTAAGAAAACACTTCACGTACTGTTTTGTTTGTTAAGAAAACACATCAGGTCCTGTTCCGTTTGTTAAGAAAACACATCACTTCCTGTTTTGTTTGTTAAGAAAACACATCACCTGCTGTTTTGTTTGTTAAAAAAACACATCCGGTACAGTTTCGTTTGTTAAGAAAACACATCACCTCCTGTTCTGTTTCTTAAGAAAACACATCATTTCCTGTTTTGTTTGTTAGGAAAACACATCACATACAATTTGTTTGTTAAAAAAACACATCAGGTACAGTTTGTTCAGAAACACATCACTTCCTGTTTTGTTTGTTAAGAAAACACATTACTTCCTGTTTTGTTTGTTGAGGAAACACATTACTTCCTGTTTTGTTTGTTAAGAAAACACATTACTTCCTGTTTTGTTTGTTAAGAAAACACATTACTTCCTGTTTTGTTTGTTAAGAAAACACATCACCAGCTGTTTTGTTTGTTAAGAAAACACATTACTTCATGTTTTCTTTGTTAAGAAAACACATCACCAGCTGTTTTGTTTGTTAAGAAAACACATCACTTCCTGTTTTGTTAGTTAAGAAAAACATCACTTCCTGTTTTGTTTATTAAGAAAAAACATCACTTACAATTTGGTTGTTAAGAAAACACATCATGTACAATTTTGTTTGTTAAGAAAACATCCCTTCCAGTTGTGGTTGTTAAGAAAATACATCACTGACAATTTTGTTTGTTAAGAAAACACATCACTTACAATTTGGTTTGTTAAGAAAACACATTGCATACTGTTTTGTTTGTTAAGAAAACACATCCCTCCCAGTTTTGTTTGTTAAGAAAACACACCACATACAATTTCGGTTGTTAAGAAAACACATCACGGACAATTGTGTTTGTTAAGAAAACACATCACGTCCTGTTTTGTTTGTTAAGAAAACACATTACTTCCTGTTTCGTTTGTTAAGAAAACACATCACGTCCTGTTTTGTTTGTTAAGAAAACACATTACTTCCTGTTTTGTTTGTTAAGAAAACACATCACGTCCTGTTTTGTTTGTTAAGAAAACACATTACTTCCTGTTTTGTTTGTTAAGAAAACACATCACCTCCTGTTTTGTTTGTTAAGAAAACACATTACTTCCTGTTTTGTTTGTTAAGAAAACACATCAGCTGCTGTTTTTTTTGTTAAGAAAACACATCACGTCCTGTTTTGTTTGTTAAGAAAACACATTACTTCCTGTTTTGTTTGTTAAGAAAACACATCAGCTGCTGTTTTGTTTGTTAAGAAAACACATCGCTTCCTGTTTTGTTTGTTAAGAAAAACATCACTTCCTGTTTTGTTTGTTGAGAAAAAACATCACTTACAATTTGGTTGTTAAGAAAACACATCATTTACAATTTCGTTTGTTAAGAAAACACATCCCTTCCAGTTGTGGTTGTTAGGAAAATACATCATTGACAGTTTTGTCTGTTAAGAAAACACATCCCTTCCAATTTTGTTTGTTAAGAAAACACATCACTTACAATTTTCATGGTTAAGAAAACACATTGTTTACAATTTCGTTTGTTAAGAAAACACATCACTTACTGTTAGGTTTGTTAAGAAAACACATCACTGCCTGTTTTGTTTGTAGAGGAAACACATCACTTTCAGTATTATTGTTTTGTTGGGCTTTTTTTGTAGAGAAACACCAGAAATACTGGAGTTCTGGGACACTGTTTTGGAGGCTATGAAAGAGTTAGCACTTTCAGAAAAATGTGCTAGATATCCGGAAATTATTAAACCATATCGCTTGTTTTTCCTCAACCTGGAAGAGAAAAGATTCAAGGTAAGGTGACAAAATTTGATGTTTCCTACTAAGGATATAATGAACCGATCAGTGCCACAGATGTCAACCTGTTTTCTACATAGTTGATCATTGTTTTTAAAGCTTAATGTAGATTTATCTGCCTTATCACTATATGCTGTAACATTAGAATAATCATCCCTACAATGTTCGGTGCATCAGACTCTATGTGGTATATTATCATTTTTATTTTGATTAAGTGAATTTTATCATCGCTATTCCTTGAGAACTGAATGGATCATTATTAAAGTTTTACCTACTCCCCACAGTCCGTAGCTGTCAAATTTCTCACTGGTGGCTCTGATTTGTATGGATCTTTAGGTAGGCTTTCCTCTGTCCCTAGTTTTCCATGTTCACTTTTAGGATTGATCATGAACAAATAGCTGACAGGCGCTAAAATGGATTTTGAAAATTGAAGCTAGTTACTGCTTTTTATCAAACTTCATTTGTAGTCTCCAGTCTTCCAATTGAATTTTTAGACTCCTACCGTCCGTCCATGAACTTTTTCATACAAATTGCTGCTTGTCATAAATGACTTACAAAATTTTTGACAAAATTTGGTCAAAATCATTCCTAGTGAAAGAGGGGCAAATTTGTGTAAATGGTGGGTCTTCCATACAAGGACATTGTCCAAGTTTGGTCTGAAGTGATTTTTATGAATAGTGAATGTGACCTCTATTTGACCACAAAGATGGGGCCCAATAGGAAAAATTATATCAGAAATTATTTGTCCTATTTGCAATTCTTTATCAAATGGCTGAATAGTTAAATTAGCCAGGTGAGCAATGCAGGCCCCTTGGGCCTCTTGTCTTATTTTTCAAAATTTGTGGCTGGCACCTGCATATTTGGATATTGTTTTCCAGATGCACTGGGTGGATTTTTAAATGTTACGTAGGTTTTAGTGATGTAATAATACAATCCACCTGTAAATATTACAACAAGAGCAGGGAGAGAGAAAAGAAAGTGAAAATACCATTTTAATTAATCTGATATAGACCATAGATCTCCTGGTGGCACCAAGATCCCTCCTGGATCTCTTTAACTGTACTGAGATTAGATTGTCAATTTGAGGACCAGAGACCTACAAATCTTGTAACTTGTAGGAAAAGACTTATATAGGCTATAAGCCTGTTGTCCAATTCCTTTTGTTAATACATATATACTGTACTTTCTTTTGTAAATTCAATTATTGTAATGTATATCATGTATTGACAATAAAATATTTTGAAATTGAAAAAAAACCCTACAAATCTAGCTGGTATACTGGTGTTTTCTAAAACATGTTTCCAGGTGGTTGTCAACCTAAGAAATGGTCTTACACAGATGCTATTAGAGTTGTTTGATTTTTGTTGCAACATAAGAAAAACTATTGGTTGTCTTGAAAGTATTTAAATAATTCATTTATTTCAGAAAAATCCTGAGCTTGTGACAAAATGGATACCAGTATTTAATAAAATGCTGCAGAAATCACCATCATGTAAAAGTTTGGAAGGTTGGGCTTTCTCCACCACCTCCAAAATGGCGAAATTCTGGGTCCCACAGTATGTAACATTAAAATTCCTCTCATCAAGATTTGAATGGGATGTTAAAAAATGCAGTCAACTGTCATTCCTTATGCCCTCATCACCATTTTTAGACAATAGACTGAAATCACTTGGAACAATCAAATTCAAACAACACACACAGGAAAAAGGTCAAATTTCAAGGGATATGATCACAAGATCAAAGGCCAGGGTCAAATTTTTCATATTTTAATGGTAAACACTTTGATATCTTAATGGTAAATGTTATGATATGATATTATGAAGCAAAGTTAATTTGAATAAAATAAGAAGTTGCTTGGCTTTGTATTGTGGTCACCAGGTCAAAGGTCAAAATAAAATTTTGACTTTTTGATTGGCAAATGTTTTGTTATGACACTTCAAAATACTAGCAAGCTCAACAGAATAATTGGAGAAAAACCTTGCGTACAGGTCAGAATCATCGGTCAAAGGTGAAAATCTATATTTTGAATATTTTAACATGAGATTATGAAACAGAGTGGAACAAAATCACATAAGGAAGTGCCCGATGAAAGGTTTCAATGGCAAGGTCAAATTTTGTATTTCTTAACTGGTAAATATCTTTAAAACATTAACATGTTGAGTTGGTAAGTAAAATTTAACCAAAGTCAAGGTCACTGGAATGAAGGTCAAGATTAGATATTGGATATTTTTTCTGAAAAAGAAGCTTTGTTATTTTATTTTAGACTAGAATGATCGAAATGAAACGAGCAATATATCTCTGGTGAAAATATGGACATAATTATATACATAAGTGAACAAGTGACATCATCACTCAGGTGAAAATGTGGACATAATTTTGTACATGAGTGAACATGCTAACGGCATCATCACTCAGGTGAAAATGTGGACATAATTTTATACATGAGTGAAAAAGTGACATCATCACTCAGATGATAATTGTTGGAGGCAAAGGAGGTGCTCAAGTGTGACTTGATTAGTAATTAGGGCACTTAATTACCGTGACCTACTTTTCAACAAGGGCATATTTTTTGGTCATTTTTTCTAATGAAGGTTTTGAAATATATCATCAAGTGACATTTAAGAGAAAAAAACTAAAAAAAAAAAATTTTAGTTTGATAATTATTGCAATAATTATGAATTTGATCACCCACTCGTCCCCCCTATAACAACTGAACAGCCTTGAGCTGACCTTAAGTTAATGTCGTGTCATTACCACCTGACCTCAAGGTTTTAATAGACAAAAAATAAAAAGTATTCGTCATGGCCACCAGAAGGCCCAAAATGGCACTCCTCCTCTGATTAGTAAGTCCATATTGAATTTATACTGACTACATGTGCCAACACAACACTGATCCTGTATACTGGGAGTAAGCTCAGATATCAGTGTACAATGTTACTGAATAGAACACTCACCATACAGAGGTTGGCAGAGAAATCAAACACTGATGAGAATGAGGGCTATGTCATTCATAGTTGACATGAATGTGAGATTTGTTTTGGTTTGGTAAGGTTAAAAATTAATGAATGGATATCATTTATTTAGGATGTGAATGTTATTTATGTATAAATCATTGATGAAGTTGTCTTAAGATGTCTGTATTTATTACAGGAAAGAGTCAGCAGTATTCTGGCTTTCTATTGTCAAAGGACTTGTCCAGTATTCTCACCCTGATGCTGGAAGAGCTGCTTATTATATCCTGAACAATGACAAATTTAAAGCGATTTGGGACTGGAAAGTAAGTCAGCAAAAAACACCACCTCACCTGCCACTGGCAAAAAAACCCCAAAAAATACTGCAGTAGCATTAATTTTCTTTTGGCCATTAAAACAAGATAAAGTGTTATAATTCAAACAAAATAAACAGGTGGACACTGATGATAGATGATAAAACAGGTGACACTGATGATAGATGATAAAACAGGTGGACACTGATGGTAGATGATAAAACAGGTGGACCCTGATGATAGATGATAAAACAGGTGGACACTGATGGTAGATGATAAAACAGGTGGACCCTGATGATAGATGATAAAACAGGTGGACACTGATGATAGATGATAAAACAGGTGGACACTGATGGTAGATGATAAAACAGGTGACACTGATGATAGATGATAAAACAGGTGGACCCTGATGATAGATGATAAAACAGGTGGACACTGATGATAGATGGTAAAACAGGTGACACTGATGATAGATGATAAAACAGATGACACTGATGATAGATGATAAAACAGGTGGACACTGATGATAGATGATAAAACATGTGACACTGATGATAGATGATAAAACAGGTGAACACTGATGATAGATGATAAAACAGGTGGACACTGATGGTATATGATAAAACAGGTGGACACTGATGGTAGATGATAAAACAGGTGACACTGATGATAAAACAGGTGACACTGATGATAGATGATAAAACAGGTGAACACTGATGATAGATGATAAAACAGGTGGACACTGATGGTAGATGATAAAACAGGTGACACTGATGATAGATGATAAAACAGGTGGGCACTGATGATAGATGATAAAACAGGTGAACACTGACAATACATTAAACAGATTGGTGGTTGTTGGACTGATAGGCGTGATTTACTGAAAACATTTTAAAAATAGATTATATAATTCTGAAGAAGTTGAAAAGTTTAAACTAGCTTCTCTACACATGCTCTCAAGTTTTGCCTTGGGGTTCCATATTTACTACCACAAAGTACACTGTTCTGGTCAAAATTACAAAAACACATCTGAAATATTGATGTAGAGGTCCTTGAAACACATCAGAAAGTAAGGCCAGGCATTCTGGCAGAGAAATCCTCATTTTCTTCAAAGACTAAACTTTGTTATGTGATACAGTGAATGTTCGAAGAGAAAACCAACGAAGTGAATATCAGCACGACTAAGAACGGGAATGGGCCTTCAGTCTTCATCTTAATGGGTTATGTAGTGAGATTATACTGTGTTACAGAGACTGGTGAAACACAATACTGAATATTCACATTAGAAAAACTGATCGGTATTTATTTTTCAGAAACAAGAAACACATGCAATTGAAATAGTAAACATCATTGGAAAAATTGACTTTCCAACAGAAAAAAAGAAAGAAAAGAGAAAGAAAAAGAAAAACTCCGACTCAGATTCCAGTGATTCGGATGACTCCTCAGACGATGATGAAGACAAATTAGATGACAATATCTGGGAAAACTTTGCAGAATGTATTGAAACACTTCTGAAACAATTCAAGTAAGTTGTAACCAATTCTACACTACTGTCAGACTTGTTTATGGTGATATCTGACTTGTAACCAATTCTACATTACTGTCAGACTTGTTCATGGTGATATCTGACTAGTAACCAATTCTACACTACTGTCAGACTTGTTCATGGTGATATCTGACTTGTAACCAATTCTACACTACTGTCAGACTTGTTCATGGTGATATCTGACTTGTAACCAATTCTACACTACTGTCAGACTTGTTCATGGTGATATCTGACTTGTAACCAATTCTACACTACTGTCAGACTTGTTCATGGTGATAACTGACTTTTTACCAATTCTACACTACTGTCAGACTTGTTCATGGTGATAACTTACTTGTAACCAATTCTACACTACTGTCAGACTTGTTCATGGTAATAACTGACTAGTAACCAATTCTACACTACTGTCAGACTTGTTCATGGTGATAACTTACTTGTAACCAATTCTACACTACTGTCAGACTTGTTCATGGTAATAACTGACTAGTAACCAATTCTACACTACTGTCAGACTTGTTCATGGTAATAACTTACTTGTAACCAATTCTACACTACTGTCAGACTTGTTTATGGTGATATCTGACTTGTAACCAATTCTACACTACTGTCAGACTTGTTCATGGTGATAACTTACTTGTAACCAATTCTACACTACTGTCAGACTTGTTCATGGTGATAACTTACTTGTAACCAATTCTACACTACTGTCAGACTTGTTCATGGTGATATCTGACTTGTAACCAATTCTACATTACTGTCAGACTTGTTCATGGTGATATCTGACTTGTAACCAATTCTACACTACTGTCAGACTTGTTCATGGTGATATCTGACTTGTAACCAATTCTACACTACTGTCAGACTTGTTCATGGTGATATCTGACTTGTAACCAATTCTACACTACTGTCAGACTTGTTCATGGTGATATCTGACTTGTAACCAATTCTACACTACTGTCAGACTTGTTCATGGTGATAACTGACTTGTAACCAATTCTACACTACTGTCAGACTTGTTTATGGTGATATCTGACTTTTTACCAATTCTACACTACTGTCAGACTTGTTCATGGTGATAACTGACTTTTTACCAATTCTACACTACTGTCAGACTTGTTCATGGTGATAACTTACTTGTAACCAATTCTACACTACTGTCAGACTTGTTCATGGTGATATCTGACTTGTAACCAATTCTACTTGTAACCAATTTTACCAATTCTACACTACTGTCAGACTTGTTCATGGTGATATCTGACTTGTAACCAATTCTACACTACTGTCAGACTTGTTCATGGTGATAACTGACTTTTTACCAATTCTACACTACTGTCAGACTTGTTCATGGTGATATCTGATATTCTACACTACTGTGACTTGTTCATGGTGATATCTGACAATTCTACACTACTGTCAGACTTGTTCATGGTGATATCTGACTTGTAACCAATTCTACACTACTGTCAGACTTGTTCATGGTGATAACTGACATTTTACCAATTCTACACTACTGTCAGACTTGTTCATGGTGATATCTGACTTGTAACCAATTCTACACTACTGTCAGACTTGTTCAACTGTGACTTTCATGGTGATACTGACATTTAACCAATTCTACACTACTGTCAGACTTGTTCATGGTGATATGGTGATAACTGACTTGTAACCAATTCTACACTACCAATTCTACACTACTGTCAGACTTGTTCATGGTGATATCTGACTTGTAACCAATTCTACACTACTGTCAGACTTGTTTATGGTGATAACTTACTTGTAACCAATTCTACACTACTGTCAGACTTGTTCATGGTGATAACTGACTAGTTGATATGTTAATAAAACATGAAATCTTTATGATAAGTTCATACTATGGTTGAAGTCATAAATTTACATGGAAAGTCAATCGATCATTTGTCTTCATAAAATAACTGTTTTAACCATCCATATACCCGTTTTAAAATTTGGTCAGTAAACTGGGTTTAATCTAAACAAATTTTACTAAAGGAAGAGTAGAATTACCAAAGTGCTATGTTTTCCCACTGAAAATAAACAAGTTTCCCATAAAGAAAATAAACAGAAAATATTGAAAAATTTTCTCAAAAAAATAGAGAAAACTTTACCCAAAACAGAGATAATTAGTATAATATCACTAACCATACTTAAAAACCATGCTCACAAGATAATGACATATTATCTAACCACAACACTGTAGGTGATGTTTGGTGTAGAAATCTTCTGTTGTTCCTGGTCTGATCAGGTGATGTTTGGTGTAGAATTATCTCTCTGTTGTTCCTGGTCTGATCAGGTGATGTTTGGTGTAGAATTATCCTTGTGTTGTTCCTGGTCTGATCAGGTGATGTTTGGTGTAGAATTATCCTTGTGTTGTTCCTGGTCTGATCAGGTGATGTTTGGTGTAGAATTATCCTTGTGTTGTTCCTGGTCTGATCAGGTGATGTTTGGTGTAGAATTATCCTTGTGTTGTTCCTGGTCTGATCAGGTGATGTTTGGTGTAGAATTATCTCTCTGTTGTTCCTGGTCTGATCAGGTGATGTTTGTAGAATTATCTCTCTGTGTAGAATTGATCAGGTCTCTCTGTTGTTCCTATCCTCTCTGTTGTTCCTGGTCTGATCAGGTGATGTTTGTAGAATTATCCTTCTGTTGTTCCTGGTCTGATCAGGTGATGTTTGTAGAATTATCCTTGTGTTGTTCCTGGTCTGATCAGGTGATGTTTGGTGTAGAATTATCCTTGTGTTGTTCCTGGTCTGATCAGGTGATGTTTGGTGTAGAATTATCCTTCTGTTGTTCCTGGTCTGATCAGGTGATGTTTGGTGTAGAATTATCCTTCTGTTGTTCCTGGTCTGATCAGGTGATGTTTGGTGTAGAATTATCTATCTGTTGTTCCTGGTCTGATCAGGTGATGTTTGGTGTAGAATTATCCTTCTGTTGTTCCTGGTCTGATCAGGTGATGTTTGGTGTAGAATTATCCTTCTGTTGTTCCTGGTCTGATCAGGTGATGTTTGGTGTAGAATTATCCTTCTGTTGTTCCTGGTCTGATCAGGTGATGTTTGGTGTAGAATTATCCTTCTGTTGTTCCTGGTCTGATCAGGTGATGTTTGGTGTAGAATTATCCTTGTGTTGAATTATCCTTGTGTTGTTCCTGGTCTGATCAGGTGATGTTTGGTTTGTAGAATTATCCTTGTGTTGTTCCTGGTCTGATCAGGTGATGTTTGGTGTAGAATTATCCTTGTGTTGTTCCTGGTCTGATCAGGTGATGTTTGGTGTAGAATTATCCTTCTGTTGTTCCTGGTCTGATCAGGTGATGTTTGGTGTAGAATTATCCTTGTGTTGTTCCTGGTCTGATCAGGTGATGTTTGGTGTAGAATTATTATCCTTGTGTTGTTCCTGGTCTGATCAGGTGATGTTTGGTGTAGAATTATCCTTCTGTTGTTCCTGGTCTGATCAGGTGATGTTTGGTGTAGAATTATCTCTCTGTTGTTCCTGGTCTGATCAGGTGATGTTTGGTGTAGAATTATCCTTCTGTTGTTCCTGGTCTGATCAGGTGATGTTTGGTGTGTTCTGATCAGGTGATGTTTGGTGTCGATTTAGCCTTCTGTTGGTGCTGGTCTGATCAGGTGATGTTTGGTGTAGAATTATCTCTCTGTTGTTCCTGGTCTGATCAGGTGATGTTTGGTGTAGAATTATCCTTCTGTTGTTCCTGGTCTGATCAGGTGATGTTTGGTGTAGAATTATCTCTCTGTTGTTCCTGGTCTGATCAGGTGATGTTTGGTGTAGAATTATCTCTCTGTTGTTCCTGGTCTGATCAGGTGATGTTTGGTGTAGAATTATCTCTGTGTTGTTCCTGGTCTGATCAGGTGATGTTTGGTGTAGAATTATCTCTCTGTTGTTCCTGGTCTGATCAGGTGATGTTTGGTGTAGAATTATCCTTCTGTTGTTCCTGGTCTGATCAGGTGATGTTTGGTTTGTAGAATTATCCTTCTGTTGTTCCTGGTCTGATCAGGTGATGTTTGGTGTAGAATTATCTCTCTGTTGTTCCTGGTCTGATCAGGTGATGTTTGGTGTAGAATTATCCTTGTGTTGTTCCTGGTCTGATCAGGTGATGTTTGGTGTAGAATTATCCTTCTGTTGTTCCTGGTCTGATCAGGTGATGTTTGGTGTAGAATTATCCTTCTGTTGTTCCTGGTCTGATCAGGTGATGTTTGGTGTAGAATTATCCTTCTGTTGTTCCTGGTCTGATCAGGTGATGTTTGGTGTAGAATTATCTCTCTGTTGTTCCTGGTCTGATCAGGTGATGTTTGGTGTAGAATTATCTCTCTGTTGTTCCTGGTCTGATCAGGTGATGTTTGGTGTAGAATTATCCTTCTGTTGTTCCTGGTCTGATCAGGTGATGTTTGGTGTAGAATTATCCTTGTGTTGTTCCTGGTCTGATCAGGTGATGTTTGGTGTAGAATTATCCTTCTGTTGTTCCTGGTCTGATCAGGTGATGTTTGGTGTAGAATTATCTCTCTGTTGTTCCTGGTCTGATCAGGTGATGTTTGGTGTAGAATTATCTCTCTGTTGTTCCTGGTCTGATCAGGTGATGTTCAGGTGATGTTTGGTGTAGAATTATCTCTCTGTTGTTCCTGGTCTGATCAGGTGATGTTTGGTGTAGAATTATCTCTCTGTTGTTCCTGGTCTGATCAGGTGATGTTTGGTGTAGAATTATCCTTCTGTTGTTCCTGGTCTGATCAGGTGATGTTTGGTGTAGAATTATCTCTCTGTTGTTCCTGGTCTGATCAGGTGATGTTTGGTGGAATTATCTCTCTGTTGTTCCTGGTCTGATGTTTGTAGAATTATCTCTCTGTTGTTCCTGGTCTGATGTAGAATTATCCTTCTGTTGTTCCTGGTCTGATCAGGTGATGTCTGAGTGATGTTTGGTGTAGAATTATCTCTCTGTTGTTCCTGGTCTGATCAGGTGATGTTTGGTGTAGAATTATCCTTCTGTTGTTCCTGGTCTGATCAGGTGATGTTTGGTTTGTAGAATTATCTCTCTGTTGTTCCTGGTCTGATCAGGTGATGTTTGGTTTGTAGAATTATCTCTCTGTTGTTCCTGGTCTGATCAGGTGATGTTTGGTGTAGAATTATCTCTCTGTTGTTCCTGGTCTGATCAGGTGATGTTTGGTGTAGAATTATCTCTCTGTTGTTCCTGGTCTGATCAGGTGATGTTTGGTGTAGAATTATCCTTCTGTTGTTCCTGGTCTGATCTGGTGTTGTTTGGTGTATAATTATCCTTGTGTTGTTCCTGGTCTGATCAGGTGATGTTTGGTGTAGAATTATCTCTCTGTTGTTCCTGGTCTGATCAGGTGATGTTTGGTGTAGAATTATCTCTCTGTTGTTCCTGGTCTGATCAGGTGATGTTTGGTGTAGAATTATCTCTCTGTTGTTCCTGGTCTGATCAGGTGATGTTTGGTGTAGAATTATCTCTCTGTTGTTCCTGGTCTGATCAGGTGATAGAATTATCTCTCTGTTGTTCCTGGTCTGATCAGGTGATGTTTGGTGTAGAATTATCTCTCTGTTGTTCCTGGTCTGATCAGGTGATGTTTGGTGTAGAATTATCTCTCTGTTGTTCCTGGTCTGATCAGGTGATGTTTGGTGTAGAATTATCTCTCTGTTGTTCCTGGTCTGATCAGGTGATGTTTGGTGTAGAATTATCCTTCTGTTGTTCCTGGTCTGATCAGGTGATGTTTGGTGTAGAATTATCTCTCTGTTGTTCCTGGTCTGATCAGGTGATGTTTGGTGTAGAATTATCCTTGTGTTGTTCCTGGTCTGATCAGGTGATGTTTGGTGTAGAATTATCTCTCTGTTGTTCCTGGTCTGATCAGGTGATGTTTGGTGTAGAATTATCTCTCTGTTGTTCCTGGTCTGATCAGGTGATGTTTGGTGTAGAATTATCTCTCTGTTGTTCCTGGTCTGATCAGGTGATGTTTGGTGTAGAATTATCCTTCTGTTGTTCCTGGTCTGATCAGGTGATGTTTGGTGTAGAATTATCCTTCTGTTGTTCCTGGTCTGATCAGGTGATGTTTGGTGTAGAATTATCTCTCTGTTGTTCCTGGTCTGATCAGGTGATGTTTGGTGTAGAATTATCTCTCTGTTGTTCCTGGTCTGATCAGGTGATGTTTGGTGTAGAATTATCTCTCTGTTGTTCCTGGTCTGATCAGGTGATGTTTGGTGTAGAATTATCTCTCTGTTGTTCCTGGTCTGATCAGGTGATGTTTGGTGTAGAATTATCTCTGTGTTGTTCCTGGTCTGATCAGGTGATGTTTGGTGTAGAATTATCTCTCTGTTGTTCCTGGTCTGATCAGGTGATGTTTGGTGTAGAATTATCCTTGTGTTGTTCCTGGTCTGATCAGGTGATGTTTGGTGTAGAATTATCTCTCTGTTGTTCCTCTGTGTTTGTTCCTGGTCTGGTCTGATCAGGTGATGTTTGGTGTAGAATTATCTCTCTGTTGTTCCTGGTCTGATCAGGTGATGTTTGGTGTAGAATTATCTCTCTGTTGTTCCTGGTCTGATCAGGTGATGTTTGGTGTAGAATTATCTCTCTGTTGTTCCTGGTCTGATCAGGTGATGTTTGGTGTAGAATTATCTCTCTGTTGTTCCTGGTCTGATCAGGTGATGTTTGGTGTAGAATTATCCTTCTGTTGTTCCTGGTCTGATCAGGTGATGTTTGGTGTAGAATTATCTCTGTGTTGTTCCTGGTCTGATCAGGTGATGTTTGGTGTAGAATTATCTCTGTGTTGTTCCTGGTCTGATCAGGTGATGTTTGGTGTAGAATTATCTCTCTGTTGTTCCTGGTCTGATCAGGTGATGTTTGGTGTAGAATTATCTCTCTGTTGTTCCTGGTCTGATCAGGTGATGTTTGGTGTAGAATTATCTCTCTGTTGTTCCTGGTCTGATCAGGTGATGTTTGGTGTAGAATTATCTCTCTGTTGTTCCTGGTCTGATCAGGTGATGTTTGGTGTAGAATTATCCTTGTGTTGTTCCTGGTCTGATCAGGTGATGTTTGGTGTAGAATTATCCTTCTGTTGTTCCTGGTCTGATCAGGTGATGTTTGGTGTAGAATTATCTCTGTTGTTCCTGGTCTGATCAGGTGATGTTTGGTGTAGAATTGTTGTTCCTGGTCTGATCAGGTGATGTTTGGTGTAGAATTATCTCTCTGTTGTTCCTGGTCTGATCAGGTGATGTTTGGTGTAGACTTATCTCTCTGTTGTTCCTGGTCTGATCAGGTGTTGAGTGGTGTTGAATTATCTCTCTGTTGTTCCTGGTCTGATCAGGTGATGTTTGGTGTAGAATTATCCTTCTGTTGTTCCTGGTCTGATCAGGTGATGTTTTGTAGAATTATCCTCTGTTGTTCCTGGTCTGATCAGGTGATGTTTGGTGTAGAATTATCTCTTCTGTTGTTCCTGGTCTGATCAGGTGAGGTGATGTTTCATGTAGAATTATCTCTCTGTTGTTCCTGGTCTGATCAGGTGATGTTTGGTGTAGAATTATCTCTCTGTTGTTCCTGGTCTGATCAGGTGATGTTTGGTGTAGAATTATCTCTCTGTTGTTGATGGTCTGATCAGGTGATGTTTGGTGTAGAATTATCCTTGTGTTGTTCCTGGTCTGATCAGGTGATGTTTGGTGTAGAATTATCCTTGTGTTGTTCCTGGTCTGATCAGGTGATGTTTGGTGTAGAATTATCCTTCTGTTGTTCCTGGTCTGATCAGGTGATGTTTGGTGTAGAATTATCCTTGTGTTGTTCCTGGTCTGATCAGGTGATGTTTGGTGTAGAATTATCTCTCTGTTGTTCCTGGTCTGATCAGGTGATGTTTGGTGTAGAATTATCCTTGTGTTGTTCCTGGTCTGATCAGGTGATGTTTGGTGTAGAATTATCCTTGTGTTGTTCCTGGTCTGATCAGGTAATGTTTGGTGTAGAATTATCCTTCTGTTGTTCCTGGTCTGATCAGGTGATGTTTGTTGTAGAATGTTGTTTTTGGGGAGCATTCATCTAGCATAGCATAAATTCTGACTACTAATCTAATTAAGCTTAATGAATGTAATTTGTAACAACACAAATATGTTAAAATACCTAATGTGCACCTCCAATCTATTCACGAAATAACATGGCACAATATGCAAACTAACACTTTATGGCTTCCATACATTTCTACTCGCGTACATACTCGCTACGTTCAACACTAGCAATAGAATTTGGCTTCCATACTTTTATGAATTCATTAAACTCATGATACAGGCTACATAATTACATATTTAACAATCAAGTATGTATCTATATCCCATATACAATAGTAGTACATACTTCATGAAGTTAACATTACAATGACAAATATAATTTCCCCTATATTACTAAACAATAGTCATGGCTGACTGGAGCGTACATATACCTAGATTGTTTGACTTGATAATAACAATACAATAATACCAACTAAAATAGAGGAAGACTGAAAGTAAACTTATCACTGTCCGTCTTCTGTACTTGTTTCACATGCTGTAAAGGAGCAATGAATCTAGATCAGATACACAAGATAAATAAACAATATCTGTTATTGTCAACAGCTCACCTCCTGCACATCTACCCCCAACACGAACACCGGTGTCGAACTATTAAGGTTACTTTTCCCGTTAAGGATGGTTGAAAACAAGATACACATAAACAATGAGTTCAATACATATTGTCTCTAATATACATGTTAATGTGATAGTACTGTGTCCCACCCTGTCATGAGAGCTGACTTTGTATGTACTGTGTCCCACCCTGTCATGAGAGATACCAGTGCATGTACTGTGTCCCACCCTGTCATGAGAGATACCAGTGTATGTACTGTGTCCCACCCTGTCATGAGAGATGACTTTGTATGTACTGTGTCCCACCCTGTCATGAGAGCTGACTTTGTATGTACTGTGTCCCACCCTGTCATGAGAGATGACTTTGTATGAACTGTGAACCACCATGCCATGAGAGATGACTTTGTATGTATTGTGTCCCACCCTGTCATGAGAGCTGACTTTGTATGTACTGTGTCCCACCCTGTCATGAGAGATGACTTTGTATGTACTGTGTCCCACCCTGTCATGAGAACTGACTTTGTATGTACTGTGTCCCACCCTGTCATGAGAGATGTCTTGTATGTACTGTGTCCCACCCTGTCATGAGAGATGACTTTGTATGTATTGTGTCCCACCCTGTCATGAGAGCTGACTTTGTATGTACTGTGTCCCACCCTGTCATGAGAGATGACTTTGTATGAACTGTGAACCACCATGCCATGAGAGATGACTTTGTATGTATTGTGTCCCACCCTGTCATGAGAGATGACTTTGTATGTACTGTGTCCCAACCTGTCATGAGAGATGACTTTGTATGTACTGTGTCCAACTCTGTCATGAGAGCTGACTTTGTATGTACTGTGTCCCACTCTGTCATGAGAGTTAACTTTGTATTTACTGTGTCCCACCCTGTCATGAGAGCTGACTTTGTATGTACTGTGTCCCACCCTGTCATGAGAGATGACTTTGTATGTATTGTGTCCCACCCTGTCATGAGAACTGACTTTGTATGTACTGTGTCCCACTCTGTCATGAAAGATGACTTTGTATGAACTGTGAACCACCATGCCATGAGAGATGACTTTGTATGTACTGTGTCCCACCCTGTCATGAGAGATGACTTTGTATGTACTGTGTCCCACCCTGTCATGAGAGCTGACTTTGTATGTATTGTGTCCCACCCTGTCATGAAAGATGACTTTGTATGTACTGTGTCCCACCCTGTCATGAGAGATGACTTTGTATGAACTGTGAACCACCATGCCATGAGAGATGACTTTGTATGTATTGTGTCCCATCCTGTCATGAGAGCTGACTTTGTATGTACTGTGTCCCACCCTGTCATGAGAACTGCCTTTGTATGTACTGTGTCCCACTCTGTCATGAGAGCTGACTTTGTATGTACTGTGTCCCACCCTGTCATGAGAGTTAACTGTGTATGTACTGTGTCCCACTCTGTCATGAGAGCTGACTTTGTATGTACTGTGTCCCACCCTGTCATGAGAGCTGACTTTGTATGTACTGTGTCCCACCCTGTCATGAGAGTTAACTGTGTATGTACTGTGTCCCACTCTGTCATGAGAGTTAACTTTGTATGTACTGTGTCCCACTCTGTCATGAGAGCTGACTGTTGCAGCACATGGAGTCTGACAGCTATAAAGTTTGCAAAGTGCTGATTCCTGGTGTGATCAAACAGAGAAATCATGAATTAGATGATCTCAGGAAAACTGCCACATCCATCCTGAAAAGCATCAGCAACAACCAGCCGGCTCTGCTGTCTACTAACCTGGGAACCTTCATCAAGTGGTACTCAGATCAGACAGATCAAGAAACTTTAGGTAAGTCTGGAAATTAATACCCTTTGTTTGATTCTAGTTCACAAAGATACACAATAATGTAGTATAACTTTGTTGAAGATTTAGCTGTTCAAGTTTTAGGTCAAAGGTCGATAATAAAATTAACATGGCGTTTAGACTGAAGAGTTGAGCCAGTGGTATGTACAATGAACCGAACATGATCAAACTGTAGTTATCTCCTTTATACTGTTAAACACTTATCATACTGCACGAGGAATTTATCTTAAAAATAGGACAATAGGACAAGACAAACTCAAATCTCTCGCAATTGTTTTTACAAAAATGACAACAGAGTAGTGGCTTATATGACACTACCAGTTAATGATTTTGGTGTCTTGTGGAGTCTATTTGCAAATTAAAGTTAAAGTAGGTCAACTTTCGTTTTTTCAACAAGATTTGATAGACAAGACATACAAGGTCAGCAGAGGGCTTAAAAAAGACGAGTTTCGACTTCTTCTGCAGACGTTGTTAGGAGATAAAACTTCAGCTACAAAAGAAACTCAGTCCGATCTCATTCTCAAGATGGGTGTAAAACAACCTGAGGTAGGTAGTGAAGTAGTCATCTCACATACCTTATCATTTATATTGTCTAGTACATACTGACAAGATTTTGAGTACTCCCTCCCATGTTGTCTGGTATATACTGACAAGATTTTGAGTACTCCCTCCCATGTTGTCTGGTATATACTGACAAGATTTTGAGTACTCCCTCCCCTGTTGTCTGGTACATACTGACAAGATTTTGAGTACTCCCTCCCCTGTTGTCTGGTACATACTGGACAAGGTTTTGAGTACTCCCTCCCCTGTTGTCTGGTATATACTGACAAGGTTTTGAGTACTCCCTCCCCTGTTGTCTGGTATATACTGACAAGGTTTTGAGTACTCCCTCCCTTGTTGCCTGGTATATACTGACAAGGTTTTGAGTACTCCCTCCCCTGTTGTCTGGTATATACTGACAAGGTTTTGAGTACTCCCTCCCCTGTTGTCTGGTATATACTGACAAGGTTTTGAGTACTCCCTCCCCTGTTGTCTGGTATATACTGACAAGGTTTTGAGTACTCCCTCCCCTGTTGTCTGGTATATACTGACAAGGTTTTGAGTACTCCCTCCCTTGTTGTCTGGTATATACTGACAAGGTTTTGAGTACTCCCTCCCCTGTTGTCTGGTATATACTGACAAGGTTTTGAGTACTCCCTCCCCTGTTATCTGGTATATACATACATATTGAGCTGTAATCTCTGAGCTCTTCTGTACATATTGAGATGTAATCTCTGAGCTCTTCTGTACATATTGAGTTGTAATCTCTGAGCTCTTCTGTACATATTGAGATGTAATCTCTGATCTCTTCTGTACATATTGAGATGTAATCTCTGAGCTCTTCTGTACATATTGAGATGTAATCTCTGATCTCTTCTGTACATATTGAGATGTAATCTCTGATCTCTTCTGTACATATTGAGATGTAATCTCTGATCTCTTCTGTACATATTGAGTTGTAATCTCTGATCTCTTCTGTACATATTGAGATGTAATCTCTGATCTCTTCTGTACATATTGAGCTGTAATCTCTGATCTCTTCTGTACATATTGAGATGTAATCTCTGATCTCTTCTGTACATATTGAGTTGTAATCTCTGAGCTCTTCTGACATATTGAGTTGTAATCTCTGAGCTCTTCTGTACATATTGAGTTGTAATCTCTGTGCTCTTCTGTACATATTGAGTTGTAATCTCTGAGCTCTTCTGTACATATTGAGCTCTTTTGTACATTAGGAGTTTGACGTCTCTGAGCTCTTTTTGAACATCATCAGTATAAGTTTCTCTGAGCTCATTTGTACATCTTGAGTTGAAGTCTGAAGCTCTTCCATACATCTTGAGTTTGAAAGCCCTGTGATTTTCTGTACATTTTGAGTTTGAAGACCATGAGCTCTTTCATACATCTTATCACCTGATGCCAAATATTTCTTTTTTAATTTTGCGTGGTTTGAAATAACATTAAGAACTGTTGAGATACCTGGTAGCCATCACGATGAATAAGCTGTCTATCAGTGAGGTTTATCATCAACACAGTTAATTTTGTAAGTGTTTTATTTCAGTTTTTCATTCAAAAAGACATTGATGAGATCATCGTTAAGTATGTGAGTGATGAAGACACCCAGTACAATGCTTTGGCTGCCTTTTCAAAAATTATGGTGAAAAATCCTGATTTATTTGGAGAAAATATGATCACACATGTTCTGAGAAATCGGAAAGTGCCTCTGGAGTACTCTGTGGACTTTGTGGGGATCACCATAGCTGGACAGAAAAAGGTAAGTTTTTATAATAACTCAACGTTGCTTTTAGATAATAGGAATTATCACAGTTTAACTCAAGCCTTCATGCTAAAGAGATGAAGAGAACATTTACTTATTATTTGTACACAAAATGGTACAGTAAACTATAGCATCTTACTTCACAACAATTATACACAAACAAAAGAATGACAGACTTCTTTACAAGATTCAGGAAAACTCAGAGTCAGCTCTTGAATTAAAGTACATCTTACATTATTTTTATTCATCTCTTCTCATTGTTCGGCACCAGGAAATGGTGAAACCCATCATGAAGGAATTTATGACCATGGCCAAAAGGTGTTTTGATAGCACGGATCAGGTGACGGTAATAAACGGGGCCAGATCATTAGCTGTTATGCATGGAAAGAGTCTACTCGAGCCATACAAACTCTACTTTGAAGATCTGAAAAAGAATGGATCTGACGTCATGGTCAGAGACATGGCAACTCTCTTACTCAATGCTGTAAATGGTGTAAAGTATGTGTTACCTATATCATTTATTATCAATATGAACCTATGTATACTGAATATGTGAACCTGTGTATACTGAATATGTGAACCTGTGTATACTGACTATGTGAACCTGTGTATACTGACTATTATTGATATGAACCTATGTATACTGACTATGTGAACCTGTGTATACTGACTATTATCAATATGAACTTGTGTATACTAACTATGTGAACCTGTGTATGCTGACTATTATCAATATGAACCTGTGTATACTGACTATGTGAACCTGTGTATGCTGACTATTATCAATATGAACCTGTGTATACTGACTATGTGAACCTGTGTATACTGACTATGTGAACCTGTGTATACTGACTATTATCAATATGAACTTGTGTATACTGACTATGTGAACCTGTGTATGCTGACTATTATCAATATGAACCTGTGTATACTGACTATGTGAACCTGTGTATGCTGACTATTATCAATATGAACCTGTGTATACTGACTATGTGAACCTGTGTATACTGACTATGTGAACCTGTGTATACTGACTATTATCAATATGAACTTGTGTATACTGACTATGTGAACCTGTGTATACTGACTATGTGAACCTGTGTATACTGACTATGTGAACCTGTGTATACTGACTATGTGAACCTGTGTATACTGACTATGTGAACTTGTGTATACTGACTATGTGAACCTGTGTATACTGACTATGTGAACCTGTGTATACTGACTATGTGAACCTGTGTATACTGTTTCTTTCCCAGTTCAACATATAAAACTATACTAATATGACATTTCATTGTGATATATGAGAAGACCTCTTAATTTTGTATAATAAGTGATCTTAATTAGAACAAATAGTTAAAATACACAACAAGATTTCAAAAACACAGTACCAAAACAAATGCGACCATTTGACAGTGAACTTTACACTTTCATCAGTTCATCTATTGGTTCACTTTCATTATAACAATCATTTTTACTCTTTGCTTTGTGAAAGCTCGCAAAATACAGTTTTCATTTGCTGTTTGTGTTAAAGATGAACATCTTCTGACAAAATATTGACATCAATCTGATGAATCACATTCTGATAACAACCTCATTTCTTTTGTAAAGACTGGAATCTGACTATTTTTTTCATCCTATCAGCAATTTTGTTTGGAAGTCTGGCTCAAATTTAAAAGTAATGGAAAGTTATAAAGGATTTGTTGTGAGTTTTTTTTCACAATTGTTTGAAATGAATGAGACTTGTTCTCTGCCGTGATGAGTTCTAATCTGAAATAAGAAAATGATTTCTATTTTAAAGGTTACAATAACTTCTCCAAATATAGACTAGTGTTCCTCAGTTGGTTATATTCTGTTCTAATTATGATAGGTTCTTTTATGAAACTGACTATAACACAGACTTGTGTTTAAAAGTGATGTCATGTTGTTGCAGTGTGGAAGCAATCAAAAAGCAGTTTAAGGAGAAGTTAGAAGTACTTGATGATCTGGTAGTTCAAGTGGCAGAAACAAAAGAAGACATAGCTGAGGTGAAAACAACTGTCAAAAAACAGGGCAAGGAAATCCAAACTGTGAAAACTAAAGTGAAAACTGTCAAGGAAGATGTAAAGGAGGTGAAGAAAGATTTAAAGGAAACACAAATCAAGGTGGAGGAAGTGGATCACAAGGTAGGCTATGGTGGAAGTGGATCACAAGGTAAGCTATGGTGGACATGGATCACAAGGTAGGCTATGATGGACATGGATCACAAGGTAGGCTATGGTGGACATGGATCACAAGGTAGGCTATGGTGGAATTGGATCACAAGGTAGGCTATGGTGGAAGTGGATCACAAGGTAGGCTATGGTGGACATGGATCACAAGGTAGGCTATGGTGGACATGGATCACAAGGTAGGCTATGGTGAAATTGGATCACAAGGTAGGCTATGGTGGAAGTGGATCAAAAGGTAGGCTATGGTGGAAGTGGATCACAAGGTAAGCTATGGTGGACATGGATCACAAGGTAGGCTATGATGGACATGGATCACAAGGTAGGCTATGGTGGAAGTGGATCACAAGGTAGGCTATGGTGAACATAGATCACAAGGTAGGCTATGGTGGAAGTGGATCACAAGGTAGGCTATGATGGAAGTGGATCACAAGGTAGGCTGTGGTGGAAGTGGATCACAAGGTAGGCTATGGTGGACATGGATCACAAGGTAGGCTATGGTGGACATGGATCACAAGGTAGGCGGTGGATGAAGTGGATCACAAGGTAGGCTATGGTGGAAGTGAATTACAAGGTAGGCAATGGTGGAAGTGGATTGCTAGTCAGTAATGTAACATGTTTAACTCTCCTCTTACATTCTACTCAGGTAAATTTCTGTCTAAATTTCCCCACACCAGACATGTTGTTTGTTACTTGTATGTGTATATGACTGAATCCAGGTGAATAGCAAAAATATTGGTGAAATGTTGATTATTAAGAAAGTTATGTAATGCTTCACTTCACCATGGCCATGGTGATGTGAACACAACCCCCCGCTCCCACCTCCCTCTGCCCCTACCTTAATTTCCCCACCCTGAACATAATTAAGTTAACTGATAAAAAATTAAGTGAAGAAACAGCAATTGAAAAAAATATTTATAGTGGTTTCACTTTTCCATTGGCTTCACTCTATCATAGTACACCAGTATGTTGTGTCTGTGTTTTATCAACCTTAAAGCTGAAATACAATTTTGTCGTCATGTCTTTTTTTGTTTCGTGACAATTCATGTCATCTTTATTTTATCATTTATCTGATTTACAGACGATGACCAATGCCCCGAAATGGTCAAGAGATTTGACCAAGCTGATGAATCCAAAAACAGAACATGACTGGAGGCTACTGGCCCAGAGGTTAGGGTACACACCACAGGACATCAAAGGCTGGGCGACCCAGCATGATCCCTGTATGGGTCTCCTTAGTGAGTGGTACGCCACCCACAAGACAATAGAGGCCACTAGGGCTATATTGAACATTCTACAAGAGATGAACAGATTGGACGCTGCTGCCATTGTAGAGAATGCCATGAAAGCTGTTGGTAAGTTGCTATGGTTACATTATCTGGAAAAACATATCTACAATAAATTTTGTGGTGATCAAAGGTTTCGTTTAGAGTAAACAGTTCTGTTTATGTCTATTGTCAGTGTATTTATCTTTTATATCAAAACACTTCCATGGAAAAAAATTCTATCCTACATCAGGTGTAGTACACAAAATTAAATCCCATCACAATCAACAAGAACGTTATGGTGAAAATGCAAAATTTTGAAGTTTTAAAGAAAACTGTAGTGAGAAGAGATAAGTGAAATTTGCTAGCATTGAAATTAAACCATTGTGATATTTGAAACTGGCTATCATTTATATAATTCCCTTTTAACTGGATGCATACTAAAAGTTTCTCATTTACCTCTACAGAGGGCGTTGTGGAGGAGGAAATAGATTATGCCACACCCCCACCAATCTTCCTTAGTTACCAGTGGGGTCACCAAAACGAGGTCAAGCTTCTAAGGAACCATCTGATAATGGCTGGGTATGAGTGCTGGATGGACATTGGTCAAATGGGAGGTGGGGACAAACTCTTTGAGAAGATCGACAATGGAATCCGTGGTGCAAAGGTCATCTTATGTTGTGTTTCAGAAAAGTATGCCAAGTCTCCAAACTGTAATAGAGAGGTTAGTTGTGTTTCAGAAAAGTATGCCAAGTCTCCAAATTGTGACAGAAATGTAAGTTGATTTTCAGAAATTATGCCAAATCACCCAACTGAAACAGATAATAATAGGCCTCCTATGTTATCAGATGTTATAGCCCTCCTTTGTTATCAGATGTTATAGCCCTCCTATGTTATCAGATGTAATAGCCCTCCTATGTTATCAGATGTTATAGGCCTCCTATGTTATCAGATGTTATGAGCCTCCTATGTTATCAGACGTAATCACCCTTTTATGTTATCAGATGTAATAGGCCTCCTATGTTATCAGATATTATAGCCCTCCTTTGTTATCAGATGTTATAGCCCTCCTATGTTATCAGATGTTATAGCCCTCCTATGTTATCAGATGTTATAGCCCTCCTATGTTATCAGATGTAATAGCCCTCCTCTGTTTTCAGATGTTATCGGCCTCCTATGTTATCAGATGTTATGAGCCTCCTATGTTATCAGATATTATAGCCCTCCTTTGTTATCAGATGTTATAGGCCTCCTATGTTATCAGATGTAATAGGCCTCCTATGTTATCAGATATTATAGCCCTCCTTTGTTATCAGATGTTATAGGCCTCCTATGTTATCAGATATTATAGCCCTCCTCTGTTTTCAGATGTTATCGGCCTCCTATGTTATCAGATGTTATAGCCCTCCTCTGTTTTCAGATGTTATAGCCCTCCTCTGTTTTCAGATGTTATCGGCCTCCTATGTTATCAGATGTGGGAGACCTTCTATGTTATCAGATATTATAGCCCTCCTATGTTATCAGATGTTATAGCCCTCCTCTGTTTTCAGATGTTATCGGCCTCCTATGTTATCAGATGTGGGAGACCTTCTATGTTATCAGATGTTATAGCCCTCCTATGTTATCTGATGTTATAGGCCTCCTATGTTATCAGACGTAATCACCCTTTTATGTTATCAGATGTTATAGCCCTCCTATGTTATCAGATGTTATAGGCCTCCTATGTTATCAGATGTTATAGCCCTCCTTTGTTATCAGATGTAATAGCCCTCCTATGTTATCCGATGTGGGAGGCCTCTTATGTAAGACACTACCATCATTACATTCTACCTTTCATTAAAGGATGGTAACTTGAATTGAACAACATCTACAATCAGCTTTCTTCTTTTCCAATTCATTGTGAGAAAGTACAATATTGCGTTTTGCCTAATTGACTTTTTAAAATTTCAGGTCAACATGTCAGTTAATCTTGGTAAGCCCATGATTCCCCTCCTGATGGAGAAGATGGCGTGGCCACCTATAGGCTCCATGGGGCCAATCTTCAGTGAATACCTGTTTGTAAGGTTCTTCCAGAGAAGAGGAGAAGAGACTGAGGACCAACGCTACTGGCCTGTTCCAAAGTTCCAGGAGCTTCTGATGCAGCTCAACATGTATAAAACCATGCCGGACAAATCCATCATATCTGGAGGTGTGTTTTCCTTATAAAATGAAATAGACAACAAATGGAATAGACAACAGATTCTGTTTGATAAAACAATAGAAGAGATGATAGTTTCTGGTCAATAAAACTATTAGATAGACAACAGATAGAAAAGACAAGAGATAACATAGAATAGATGACAGATAGAACAGAAACAGATAAAATAGGGAACAGATAACAATAAAACTATTGAACAGGCAACAGATTCTGGTCTATAAAACTATAATATAGACAACAGATACTGGTCTATAAAACTATTGAACAGACAACAGATTCTGGTCTATAAAATTATTGAACAGACAACAGATTCTGGTCTATAAAACTATTGAACAGACAACAGATTCTGGTCTATAAAACTATTGAACAGACAACAGATTCTGGTCTATAAAATTATTGAACAAACAACAGATTCTGGTCTATAAAACTATAATATAGACAACAGATACTGGTCTATAAAACTATTGAACAGGCAACAGATTCTGGTCTATAAAACTATAATATAGACAACAGATACTGGTCTATAAAACTATTGAACAGACAACAGATTCTGGTCTATAAAACTATTGAACAGACAACAGATTCTGGTCTATAAAATTATTGAACAGACAACAGATTCTGGTCTATAAAACTATTGAACAGACAACAGATACTGGTCTATAAAACTATTGAACAGACAACAGGTTCTGGTCTATAAAACTATAATATAGACAACAGGTTCTGGTCTATAAAACTATTGAACAGACAACAGGTTCTGGTCTATAAAACTATAATATAGACAACAGGTTCTGGTCAATAAAACTATTAGATAGACAACTGATAGAATAGAGAAGAGATAACATAGAATAGATGACAGATAGAACAGAAACAGATAAAATAGGGAACAGATAACAATAAATGAACAGACAACAGATTCTGGTCTATAAAATTATTGAACAGACAACAGATTCTGGTCTATAAAATTATAATATATACAACAGATTCTGGTCTATAAAACTATGATATAGACAACATATTCTGGTCTATAAAACTATTGAACAGACAACAGATTCTGTTCTATAAAACTATGATATAGACAACAGATTCTGGTCTATAAAACTATTGAACAGACAACAGATTCTGGTCTATAAAACTATAATATAGACAACAGATTCTGGTCTATAAAACTATAATATAGACAACATATAGATTATGGTTGATACAAAGATATTGAACTTTAATGGAGAATGTTTTAATGGTGAAAAGAGTTGATACTGAATGTGACAATAAATTATTAATAAAAAGTATTGTTTTACAAGAGTACAAAGACTGGTGGGTCCCCGTCACTGAAGAAATCGTTATCACCAAGAAAAAAAATGGAGGTCAAAGTTCTCAAGTTCAAACAGCTAGATCCCAGGTATGTAATACAATGTACTGGCAAATTTGAATACTGAAATAATTATTTACTCTACAATGTGTTAAAGTTCTAATGTTGTCTTTTCAATGTCTGGTTGTATGTAGTATTGTGAATATGTCTGGGTATGTACCATTTCCACAGTATATCAATCACTCATTTATGTTTTTACATCACAATTAACAAGCAGGAGTATAGTCATAGTGTGTTAATAGGAATGTGTTACACACCAAACTTGTGACCTTTAGCTGAACTGAACTTTCATACATATTGTGTCATATTACTTACTGATGATGTTGACAACCTCAGCTACCACACCTTCATGTAACATATCTGGTTCACAGATCCTTGTGGGTAGATCATATATATTAGATAGTGCAATATGTATCAAGGAAAAGTTCATCGTATATTAGAAGCTATTCCATAGATTTTGTGCTGTGTGTACTAAACTTCTTATCAGGGTGATGGGTAGTCATCATCAGCATGCCTTGTACTTTCCAGTGTGCTTACATATCAGCTCTAATGTTATATCATTGTTTATATTGATTTTATCAATAAATATTGATAACTAGAACCTGTTTTTCTAAATCATATGTAGAATCTATCCCGTTACTATCTGTTATTGTTTATAATCCAGGAAGATGAGGCACCTCCTGACATCTTCTTGTCCTATCAATGGGGTAAACAAAAACAGGTAAAACAGCTTTACAGGAGACTGAACGAGCTGGGGTACAGCTGCTGGATGGATATTTACCAGATGGGAGGTGGGGACTCGCTCTATGATAAAATTGACAGGGGGATTCGAGGTTGCAAAATAGTTCTGAGCTGTGTAACAACTAAGTATGCGTTGTCAGCCAACTGTCGCAGGGAGGTGAGTCTGGCCGATTTTCTCAAAAAGCCAATGATTCCCCTTCTCCTGGAGAAGATAGACTGGCCTCCTGCTGGACCCATGAGTTTGATCTTCACACAGCTTCTCTTCATTAATTTCTACCGTGATGAGGTGGTCCAAATGACCTGGGTTGGAGATCAATTTGATGAGCTTAACATGAAGATAAAAGAATCTGTTTCACCATTTGCAGTTGAGGAAAAAAACCAGGAACAAGAAAGACCTGAGGCAGCTATAGTCTTGCCAAAATCTGAATCAAAAGAACCACCAAATACAGGACAACAAAACACTGATACACACACCCAAAAGTCTCAGAATAAACAACCACCAAATACAGTACAACAAAACACTGATACACAGACCCAAAAGTCTCAGAATAAACAACCAGGTAATACAGGACAACAAAACACTGATACACAGACCCAAAAGTCTCAGAATAAACAACCAGGTAATACAGTACAACAAAACACTGATACACAGACCCAAAAGTCTCAGAATAAACAACCACCAAATACAGGACAACAAAACACTGATAAACAGACCCAAAAGTCTCAGAATAAACAACCACCAAATACAGGACAACAAAACACTGATACACAGACCCAAAAGTCTCAGAATAAACAACCAGGAAATACAGTACAACAAAACACTGATACACAGACCCAAAAGTCTCAGAATAAACAACCAGGAAATACAGTACAACAAAACACTGATACACAGATCAAACATTCACTGGTATCCAACAAGAATCCATCCCAATCTGAGGCACAGGCACCACCACCACCAACACCAAAACAGTCATCAGTCTGTGTGCTCCTCTAAATAGTGCTTGATAGAGCCACCATATACATATCAAAAGGTGGAAAGAAACTGATTCTAGAGATTTTGTCAAGAATATACTGCAAATAGTATGTCATCAAATATTTACTTCCTTTCTTTGGAATATGGTAATGAGGAAATGGTTGATAGTAATATGGAGAATTTCTCTCCTGCAGATAATAATATTGAGAATTTCTCTCCTTCAGATAATGACATCGAGGATTTCTCTCCTTCAGATAATGATATTGAGAATTTCCCTCCTTCAGATAATGATATTGAGAATTTCTCTCCTTCAGATAATAATATTGAGAATTTCTCTCCTTCAGATAATGATATTGAGAATTTCTCTGATTCAGATAATGTTGGGATTGTTGTTGATCTGAAATAAAGAACTTTTTTTGGATATTCCAACCTTTTTGAATCAGCTGATTACTATAGTGCTGTCAGCAGATTATCATAATCCAACAACTGTTTAGATCAATGGGCCTCACGTTTTTGTATAGACAATGTTAAAGATTCCACTCTCTGGATGTGGCAAGGAACAGGAGTTACCTATTGAAAAAATGGATATCAGTGATATAACATACTACCTACTGTTACATTTGTTATATAATTGTATACTCTTTGCTGAAATGGCATGTCATAGGAAGCCATCTTTTTATTCCGTCCTCACCTTATAATGACACAGCTTTATCACAAGACTCCCTCCCTACCTTATAATGTCACAGCTTTATCACAAGACTCCCTCCCCACCTTATAATGACACAGCTTTATCACAAGACTCCGTCCCCACCTTATAATGACACAGCTTTATCACAAGACTCCCTCCCCACCTTATAATAACACAGCTTTATCACAAGACTCCATCATCACCTTATAGTGACACAGCTTTATCACAAGACTCCGTCCCCACCTTATAATGACACAACTTTATCACAAGACTCTGTCATCACCTTATAATGACACAGCTTTATCACAAGACTCTGTCCCCACCTTATAATGTCAAAGCTTTATCACAAGACTCCCTCCCCACCTTATAATGTCAAAGCTTTATCACAAGACTCCGTCCCCTCCTTATAATGACACAACTTTATCACAAGACTCCGTCACCACCTTAAAATGACACAACTTTATCACAAGACTCCGTCCCCACCTTAAAATGACACAGCTTTATCACAAGACTCCGTCACCATCTTATAATTACACAACTTTATCACAAGACTCCATCATCACCTTATAATGACACAGCTTTATCACAAGACTCTGTCCCCACCTTATAATGTCAAAGCTTTATCACAAGACTCCCTTCCCACCTTATAATGTCAAAGCTTTATCACAAGACTCCGTCCCCACCTTAAAATGACACAGCTTTATCACAAGACTCCGTCTTCAACTTATAATAACACAGCTTTATCACAAGACTCCGTCCCCTACTTATAATGACACAACTTTATCACAAGACTCCGTCACCACCTTTAAATGACACAACTTTATCACAAGACTCCATCATCACCTTATAATGACACAGCTTTATCACAAGACTCTGTCCCCACCTTATAATGTCAAAGCTTTATCACAAGACTCCCTCCCCACCTTATAATGTCAAAGCTTTATCACAAGACTCCGTCCCCACCTTAAAATGACACAGCTTTATCACAAGACTCCGTCCCCTCCTTATAATGACACAACTTTATCACAAGACTCCGTCTCCAACTTATAATAACACAGCTTTATCACAAGACTCCGTCCCCTCCTTATAATGACACAACTTTATCACAAGACTCCGTCACCACCTTAAAATGACACAACTTTATCACAAGACTCCGTCCCCACCTTAAAATGACACAGCTTTATCACAAGACTCCGTCACCATCTTATAATTACACAACTTTATCACAAGACTCCATCATCACCTTATAATGACACAGCTTTATCACAAGACTCTGTCCCCACCTTATAATGTCAAAGCTTTATCACAAGACTCCCTTCCCACCTTATAATGTCAAAGCTTTATCACAAGACTCCGTCCCCACCTTAAAATGACACAGCTTTATCACAAGACTCCGTCCCCTCCTTATAATGACACAACTTTATCACAAGACTCTGTCTCCTCCTTATAATGACACAGCTTGATCACAAGACTCCGTCTCCAACTTATAATAACACAGCTTTATCACAAGACTCCGTCCCCTCCTTATAATGACACAACTTTATCACAAGACTCCGTCACCACCTTAAAATGACACAACTTTATCACAAGACTCCATCATCACCTTATAATGACACAGCTTTATCACAAGACTCTGTCCCCACCTTATAATGTCAAAGCTTTATCACAAGACTCCCTTCCCACCTTATAATGTCAAAGCTTTATCACAAGACTCCGTCCCCACCTTAAAATGACACAGCTTTATCACAAGACTCCGTCCCCTCCTTATAATGACACAACTTTATCACAAGACTCCGTCTCCTCCTTATAATGACACAGCTTGATCACAAGACTCCGTCTCCAACTTATAATAACACAGCTTTATCACAAGACTCCGTCCCCTCCTTATAATGACACAACTTTATCACAAGACTCCGTCACCACCTTATAATGACACAACTTTATCACAAGACTCCGTCCCCACCTTATAATGGCACATCTTTATCAAAAAGTCTCGGTATTATAATGGTTTATCATATTTTTCTATTAGAGTAGGATAGATCCTACGTATACAGGTATATCCCAGTACTTTAAGTACCACAGTGTCCATGTTTACCACTGTGTATAGATCCTTCTGTACTTTATACCTTGGTGATTGTTTTCTGTTGACTGTGATGTTCTTAATATTGTATCGAAATGTGTTGTTAAAAATACATTACATGATGTGCCATGATATTAAATGCATGTATTTTACATAATGTTTGTATAGAAAATAAGAAATGCTTTGTTTTTTATGACTTTTGGACATGTTTTATGATAAAAATTCTGAACATCAAATAGAAGCAGCCATTTTGCTGCACAATATTTTATTCATGATGTCATGCCATTTTCCACATTATGATATCACAATCAGTTACTGCCTGGTGCTGGCAGTGAACAACAATACCCTGTGTGTTACACTGGTGACACGCACTAGAATATTACACTGTTCAGTGGATAGCCAGTGGATCATGGGATCAATCTTTATTTGTTGGTTTTCTGTTTATATGAGATTTTATATTCTATTTTTTTGTCTCAGATACTATTTATATCCCTTGATTGGCTGTATATTTATAGACTGATGAATGGTGTTGCTGTGATATTATTAAAGTTAACGTATTAGTTCCATATGAGTCTCATTTATTTTTTCACAGTTGTCTAGTATTTATTACAAAACACTGTATGTATGCAATAAATGTTTTAGCTCAACTGGTCCAATGGACCTTGAACTTATGCCATGGCACAGCGTTCATTGTCCAGTGTCAGTTGTCTGTTGTGTGGTGTCTGTTGTCTGTTCTCTGTTGTCTGTTGTCTGGTATCTGTTGCCTGGTGTCTGTTGTCTGTTGTCTGTTGTCTGGTGACTGTTGTCTGTTGTCTGGTGACTGTTGACTGTTGTCTGGTGACTGTTGACTGTTGTCTGTTGTCTATTGTCTGTTGTCTGGTGACTGTTGACTGTTGACTGTTGTCTGTTGTCTGTTGCCAGGTGTCTGTTGTCTGATGTCTGTTGTCCAGTGACTGTTGTCTGTTACCTGGTGTCTGTTGTCTGTTGTCTGGCGACTGTTGACTGTTGTCTGGTGACTGTTGTCTGTTGTCTGTTGTATAGTGTCTGTTGTCTGTTGTCTGTTCTCTGTTGTCTGGTGACTGTTGTCTGTTGTCTAGTGTCTGTTTTCTGTTGTCTGGTGACTGTTGACTGTTGTCTGTTGTCTAGTGTTTGTTGTCTGTTGTCTAGTGTCTGTTGTCTGTTGTCTGGTGACTGTTGACTGTTGTCAGGTGTCTGTTGTCTACTGTCTGTTGACTGTTGTCCGGTGACTGTTGTCTGTTGCCTGGTGTCTGTTTTCTGTTGTCTAGTGTCTGTTGTCTGGTGTCTGGTGTCTGGTGTCTGTTGTCTGGTGTCTGTTGTCTGTTTCTGTTGTCTAGTGTCTGTTATCTGTTGTCTGGTGTCTGTTGTCTAGTGTCTGTTGTCTAGAAGGAGCAAGGCACAATAAGTAAATACTTTAAAATCCTACTCCTCTTTTACGAGTGAATGTATATTGTCCAAATTTTGACTGAAACCTTCTTGGGTGAAGGGGAATCAACGTTCTGCGGATGATAGAAGGGGCCCAATAGGGCAAATGTTAGTTCTTGAAAATCCTTCTGTAGAAAGATACAGGTATTGGTCATTTTTGAAATTTGAGAGCTGAATTAGCCAGATGAATGATGCCAACCCCTTGACCCTCTTGTTAATTGATCACAGTTAGTTATAGACTTGTAATACAAGACACCTGTTTGTAGTGATCACAGGTTATGATAGCCATTGTAATAGTTTATAGTTTATTAATTTGTCTAGTCCAAGGAAATACAAAAACATAAGACAAATTTGTTTCTGTATAATTCTTTGGGACTTAGATTACTTTTTAGAAGTGCCAGGGTTCATAATTTACAATCTTTTTATATTTTGTTTTGATAAAGTCTTTTCGGATATGCTTAGCGGTTTTTGATTGGCTTGTAAAGAAAAAAATGGGAAAAAAAAATAAGCGTCGTCGGCAGGATTCGAACCTGCGCGGGGAGACCCCAATAGATTTCTAGTCTATCGCCTTAACCACTCGGCCACGACGACTACACTATACGAGGAGGAATATTATAAATTTATAATTAGATTGCCTGTTCACGTTAAAAGGATATGAAAAATATATTTATTATTTATATCTTAAATTCAGTTTTTTAATAACTCCTAAGTACTATTCAAATAAATGTTGCCAGCATATCAATGAAATAATTAAATTAATTGTTTGGGGAAAAAAAGAAGCGTCATTTTCATCATTAATAAAGAGAGGTAACTCATACTGATTTTTTTAAGATAAAATAATTTTGCACTGTGTTGTGAAATAGGAAAGGGGAGTGTTATCTTACTATGTCATCACTGTCCGTAAGTTTAAACGGGTTCATTCATATAAATGGTATAGATGTATCAACCTGACATTCATTATTGGTAGTAAACATATCTACCTTTGGTTGAACAAGCTTACACCCGATACACAGGTAGGTAAACATTGTGCAATACACACGGTTTTTAAAATGCCAACCGCATGCATGCATCATTCAATTATACACTGAAGTGTTGATTGTAAGGTCTAAAATATGAAAAAATACACCAATACATAGATATATCCTTGTTGACTGTAATATCACCAGTGTTAACGTGATGAAATTTGCTATTGCCTTCACAATTCTCACGACCCTGTGTTACCGAGGTCTGAAATTGGGACACTTTTGAAGCCAGGCGACTATACACTTGACTGTTAATGACACATGTATCTGCTTCAACGGTATTTAGTTATTTATAGACAGAGTGAAATTTGTAAATTGTTGCTGTCGATTTAAGACATATATGATATTCATAATTTAACCATATAAGGAAATTCGATAAATGTCTTTGAAGTTGTAAGTTTTCTTGAGAAATCTTTATATAGTTACCTCCAATATCTAGCAGTCTATTTACGTTCACTAATTTCTCCAAAATTACTCTCCATTTGCCTGCAGATGAATATAATCTTTTAATCCAACTCCATTTCAAATATTAAGCATTTTTAAACCACCATGAGTATAATCTTGTACAATAACTTCCCTTTTAACTTTATCAACAATAACAGTACATGTCAGGTCCTAATATTGATGTCACGTTAACAATACATGACGGTCCTAATATTGATGTCACGTTAACAGTATATGTCAGGTCCTAATATTGATGTCACGTTAACAGTATATGTCAGGTCCTAATATTGATGTCACGTTAACAGTATATGTCAGGTCCTAATATTGATGTCATGTTAGCAGTGCATGACGGTCCTAATATTGATGTCACGTTAACAGTGCATGACGGTCCTAATATTGATGTCACGTTAACAGTATATGTCAGGTCCTAGTATTGATGTCATGTTAACAGTATATGTCAGGTCCTAATATTGATGTCACGTTAACAGTACATGTCAGGTCCTAATATTGATGTCACGTTAACAGTACATGACTGGTCCTAATATTGATGTCACGTTAACAGTACATGTCAGGTCCTAATATTGATATCTTTCATATAAACTGATATATTTATTATGATAATTTAGATAACAATATGAAGTTCAAAACATGTAACCATAATACCTGTCACAATATACTGCTTGGCTAGGGTGAATTTCTCTATGGCTGGATTGATAGAGCTTAAGTAATGTAAGCCAGAGAATCCAGGTGGAATTTCTATCGGATGTATTGTAGTAAATAATGGCCTGTATCTGTTAGACTTGCTCACAAGTCTAACTTGTCATTGTCTGTGTATGAATATTGTTGAACTCAGCAGCTCCAAACTCAATCTCCCACTGAGATAGGTCTGTATTTATTTTACCGTGAGATGACTTAAATCTCCCACTGAGATAGGTCTATATTTTACAGTGAGATGGCTTCAATCTCCCACTGAGATAGGTCTACATTTATTTTACACTGAGATGGCTTCAATCTCCCACTGAGATAGGTCTACATTTATTTTACACTGAGATGGCTTCAATCTCCCACTGAGATAGGTCTACATTTATTCTACAGTGAGATGACTTTAATCTCCCACTGAGATAGGCCTATATTTTACACTGAGATGGCTTCAATCTCCCACTGAGATAGGTCTATATTTTACAGTGAGATGACTTCAATCTCCCACTGAGATAGGTCTATATTTTACAGTGAGATGACTTCAATCTCCCACTGAGATAGGTCTACATTTATTCTACAGTGAGATGACTTCAATCTCCCACTGAGATAGGTCTATATTTTACAGTGAGATGGCTTCAATCTCCCACTGAGATAGGTCTATATTTTACAGTGAGATGACTTCAATCTCCCACTGAGATAGGTCTATATTTTACAGTGAGATGGCTTCAATCTCCCACTGAGATAGGTCTACATTTATTTTACAGTGAGATGGCTTCAAACTCCAGTGATAGTAGACGTCATCAGAAAACAATGGATTTGGTTGATGAAGATCCACACATCCAAAGCCCCGATGTGGATCATCAGATTGGCCCTACAACAAAGCTGATGAAGAATTATGGTGGCATGTCTGACGATGCTAATAATGTTGATATTGTGAACAAAGATAATAATGGAACAACAGATGATGCATTTTCATTCAGTCGTACTCCAAGACAACAAAAAATCTTACTTTTTGCAATGGGATTTGTAAACTTTTGTGCCTGTACATGTTTCTCACTTTTGGCACCGTTTTATCCAACAGAGGTATGTATGACTAATTTAGTAAGAAAGCATAGGTCAGAATAGGACTTGATGATGACCAACTATAACTGGTCAGTATGGGGTTTAACCAGGCTGTAACTGGTCTGTACGGGGTTTGACCAGCCTGTCACTGGTCAGTATGGGGTTTGACCAGGCTGTCACTGGTAAGTATGGGGTTTAACCAGCCTGTCACTGGTCAGTATGGGGTTTGACCAGGCTGTCACTGGTTAGTATGTGGTTTGACCAGGCTGTCACTGGTCAGTATGTGGTTTGACCAGCCTGTCACTGGTCAGTATGGGGTTTGACCAGCCTGTCACTGGTCAGTATGGGGTTTGACCATCCTGTCACTGGTCAGTATGGGATTTGAAAAGCCTGTCACTGGTCAGTATGGGGTTTGACCAGCCTGTCACTGGTCAGTATTGGGTTTGACCAGCCTGTCACTGGTCAATATGGGGTTTAACCACTCTGTCACTGGTCAGTATGGGATTTGACCAGTCTGTCACTGGTCAGTATGTTGTTTAACCAGGGTTGAACTGGTCAGTATGGGATTTGACCAGTCTGTAACTGGTCAGTATAGGGTTTGACCAGTCTGTCACTGGTCAGTATGGGGTTTGACCAGCCTGTCACTGGTCAGTATGGGGTTTCACCAGTTTGTCACTGGTCAGTATGGGGTTTCACCAGTTTGTCACTGGTCAATATGGGGTTTGACCAGCCTGTCACTGGTCAGGGTGGGGCTTACATCAATGAATTCAAAATCCACTTATTTCATATTACCCTAGTCCTGGGGTTCAGTTACAATATAACTTGTACGTCCCTCATATCACCCTACTCCAGGGGTTCAGTTATAATGTAACTTGTACATCCCTCATATCACCCTAGTCCTGGGGTTCAGTTATAATGTAACTTGTACTTCTCTCATATCAATATAAATATGGCCATTTTTATATCCTCAATTTGACTTCATATCTTAGGAAAAGGAAATGATTTAATGCTCTTGTTTGGAAAAGTGAGACTAAAATGTTACCCTGAATGGAATTATTTGAAGTGTTGAGTAGTTAATAGATCAATAGATAAAATTTGGTGGTTATCCCTCTTGTATTGATAATTTTAGTTGTATTGTCTCTGAAATCCTATTTAGAATCTTCTCATTAGATTTAGTTGTCCATGTAGAAATAACAATCCTGATCATCCTCACCTGAAGTAATCGGGGGATTTACTATTTCATTTTTTTCATTTAAGGAATTATATGTTTTTATCTTTAATTTCAGGCTGCATTGAAGGGTGTGTCTGAGACAGTCACTGGATTTGTGTTCGCAGTGTTTGAATTAGTTATTTTCATAACTGCTCCAGTGTTTGGAAACTATGTAAGTTATAATATGTCATGTTTGATTTTATTGTAATTGATGTTCCTGTTAAACTGAAAGTTAACTCATAAGATTTAGTTCAGTGTGTGTCTGACAGTTAGCCCACATAGCCCACATCTGGTAATTAGCCCACATCTGGTAATTAGCCGACATCTAGTAATTAGCCCACATCTGGTAATTAACCCACATCTAGTAATTAGCCCACATATGGAAATTAGCCCATATCTGGTAAATAGTCCACATCTGGTAATTAGCCCACATCTGGTAAATAGTCCACATCTGGTAATTAGCCCACATCTGGTAGGTAACCCACATCTAGAAATTAGCCCACATCTAGTAATTAGCCCACATCTAGTAATTAACCCACATCTGGTAATTAGCCCACGTCTAGTAATTCGCCCACATCTGACAATTAACCCACATCTGGTAATTAGCCCACATCTAGTAATTAACCCACATCTGGTAATTAGCCCACGTCTAGTAATTCGCCCACATCTGACAATTAACCCACATCTGGTAATTAGCCCACATCTAGTAATTAACCCACATCTGGTAATTAGCCCACGTCTAGTAATTCGCCCACATCTGACAATTAACCCACATCTGGTAATTAGCCCACATCTAGTAATTAACCCACATCTGGTAATTAGCCCACGTCTGGTAATTCGCCCACATCTGACAATTAACCCACATCTGGTAATTAGCCCACATCTAGTAATTAACCCACATCTGGTAATTAGCCCACGTCTGGTAATTCGCCCACATCTGACAATTAACCCACATCTGGTAATTAGCCCACATCTAGAAATAAGCCCACATCTAGTAATAAGCCCACCCATATATAATGCGGTGATAAGCCCACCCCTTGACTGAGTTAGAATTTGATTAAAGGTTATCTTGGCCCTCTTTGGTTGTGTTGGCCCCCTGGAGTAAATGCAGAATAATGATGTCGAAGAAAGCTTCTTGACTGATCTCTTTTAAGTGAAATCTTTATTAAATTAATCATTTGTAAATTGATTATAAAGCTTCTAATCGCAAACTTGTGTTAAAGTTTAGTTCAGCCATCCCTGATCTTGTTTCAGATAACAAACATTGGTTCTAAATTTATGTTCATCAGCGGTGTGATGGTTTGTGGTGTCTGTGCAATATTATTTGGGTAAGTAATAGAGAATTATGTAGTGAGATAAACAGCCTCTCTCTTAACACTGAATCATATATAACACTTCATCATATATAACACTGAAGTTGGTTTTTTTTCAAATTCATAAAATTATTTGGATTTTACAAAATTAGGAAACCCATGGTGACAGGAAAGTGTACGTGATATGGTATCTCAGAGAAATTGTACATATAACTTAGGAAACCCATGGTGACAGGAAAGTGTACGTGATATGGTATCTCAGAGAAATTGTACATATAACTTAGGAAACCCATGGTGACAGGAAAGTGTACGTGATATGGTATCTCAGAGAAATTGTACATATAACTTAGGAAACCCATGGTGACAGGAAAGTGTACGTGATATGGTATCTCAGAGAAATTGTACATATAACTTAGGAAACCCATGGTGACAGGAAAGTGTACGTGATATGGTATCTCAGAGAAATTGTACATATAACTTAGGAAACCCATGGTGACAGGAAAGTGTATGCGATATGGTTTCTCAGAGAAATTGTACATATAACTTAGGAAACCCATGGTGACAGGAAAGTGTACGTGATATGGTATCTCAGAGAAATTGTACATATAATTTTGATATTTCTGGTATTTGTGTATTCATCTGACTTTGATTAATTCAGTGAAAAGAGATATCCTCTCAACATTACTTTACCTCTTGTTTTGTTATAACTTTTTCCCACTACAACCTCAGTATGTAGAGTGATATATATCTGTAATCTATATTTAGAACCACTTTGTTGTTTATTAACAATCCTTAGTTATTGTGTTGTTTGTTTGTCATCTTCATCACCCCACAAACAGCCAGGGTAAAATGTGAGACAAAGTCACCTTGTAGAAACTGATCACTACCTCTGTATGATACAAACAATTGTTTACTTTTAATTACCATGCATTTCTTAACCCACCATCATCAGATGGCCGTTCGATTTGAGATTGACAGGTGGCCATCTTAGATTTTGCAAAGTAAAGTTTGTTATGCTATTTCTTGAGAACTACTGCAAAGGTCTTTCTCAAATTTCATGTGTAGATTCCCTAGTTGTGCCTTTTGATTTTGTGATCGATCAGAAAAACAAAATGGCTGACAGGTCGTCATCTTGAATTTTGCCTAGTAAAGATTATTATTGCTATTTCTGCAAAGGAATGTTCAAATTTTTTATCATTAGGAACAAAAAGAGAGGAGAGTAGTGGAAAGAAGGGAAAAAATCCTACTTTCAAAGAACAAATAAAAAATTGGGGGGGGGGGCACCAAGATCCATCTGGGATCTCGTGTTAAAAACTATTTTGCAGCTGAAGTTTTAACCAACTGAAAGAAATTTCTGAAATAAAATCCTTCTTGTTTATGTTGAAATGAATGTATTGAGATGAAATTTATCGCTAAGGCAATGATTTTTGATACAACATCAATTCAAAAATTGTAAACTGATGGAGACTAACTACTTAACATATTGTGTCTGGATTTTTTAGGCTGTTGGATAAGTGTCCTGATGGAAATATCTTCATAGTCATGTGTTTCCTCAGTAGAACTGTCGAAGCACTTGGAGCATCTGCCTACATCACGGCCAGTTTTGCCATCCTGTCTAACGAGTTCCCTAACCATGTAGCCACAGTGATTGTAAGTATACTTATGCAATGCAGCCAGAAACAAAAATAAGAACAAATTTCGAGAAATAAAAAAAAGACTAAATGGTGAAACACCAAGGAAAAGAGAACAATAAAAGCACAGGTAGTCGTCCCTTACATCAACGCCCTGTTAGAAACCATTCAGAGGATTTAACATAGTCATGGTATTGCAACAGCCATGAAACCTTACACTTTGTGCTTTTCTTAGTCCATCCAAGGATTAAACTTGTACTGGAAGCGAGTAATGAAGAATATGATGCGAGAACTGCAATGCAATATATATCGATGAAACGGGCAAGAGAATTGGAGTCAGACTTAATAAACATTAGATAGAAACACAGAATCCCCAAAAAGCAGAAAATTCATGAGATCAGAGTGAAAGCATTCTCAGTCCCAGATCAATTTATCAAAAGTTACAGGTCTTTCTACACAGCAGAATCATATCATTGAAAATTCCAATATAGTTGACAGAGAAAACATTTCAGGCGGTTGGTCAATTAGGCCATTTGGATATTCTGCAGCAGGCCTGCAGTGGTAAACATGTAGGAAGGAGCCACAGACTCTCACACATTCAGGACCCATAATAAACAGAGCCTTGCCAAATAAACTACATTGTTACAATTTGTGTTCTTTTTTCTATGATCTTTTTACCACCTTGTCACACTATCTTTGACTTTACATAGGATTAAAGCAGAATCAAAAAAAGTTGGTCATTTCCTTACTGTCTCATTCACTAGTCATTTGTTTGATCTCGCACACTACCTATGTCAGTGATAGCACGCCCCACACTGGTCATTTGTCTGATGAAGCTGACTGTGTAGATCTCGTACATTACGTACGTCAGTGATAGCACGCTCCACACTGGTCATTTGTCTGATGAAGCTGACTGTGTAGATCTCGTACACTACGTACGTCAGTGATAGCATGCTCCACACTGGTCATTTGTCTGATGAAGCTGACCATGTAGATCTCGTACACTACGTACGTCAGTGATAGCACGATCCACACTGGTCATTTGTCTGATGAAGCTGACCATGTAGATCTCGTACACTACGTACGTCAGTGATAGCACGCTCCACACTGGTCATTTGTCTGATGAAGTTGACCATGTAGATCTCGTACACTACGTACGTCAGTGATAGCACGATCCACACTGGTCATTTGTCTGATGAAGTTGACCATGTAGATCTCGTACACTACGTACGTCAGTGATAGCACGCTCCACACTGGTCATTTGTCTGATGAAGCTGACCATGTAGATCTCGTACACTACGTACGTCAGTGATAGCACGATCCACACTGGTCATTTGTCTGATGAAGCTGACCATGTAGATCTCGTACACTACGTACGTCAGTGATAGCACGCTCCACACTGGTCATTTGTCTGATGAAGTTGACCATGTAGATCTCGTACACTACGTACGTCAGTGATAGCACGATCCACACTGGTCATTTGTCTGATGAAGTTGACCATGTAGATCTCGTACACTACGTACGTCAGTGATAGCACGCTCCACACTGGTCATTTGTCTGATGAAGCTGACCATGTAGTCATCAAAATGTCACACTGAAATCTTCTCCTGATTGTGTTAGAAGATGTTGTATTATAGTGATATATACATGTGTTTCTTTTAAACAGAGACTTTTGGCAACATTTACAAGGGATATAAAGGCTTTGTTTTAAACAGGGATTTGCTATATATTAGTGATACATAGTATATGCATTTCTTCCTTTTAAACAGAGACTTTTGGCAACATTTACAAGGGATATAAAAAGGCTTTGTTTTAAACAGGGATTTGTGATATATTAGTGATACATAGTATATGCATTTCTTCCTTTTAAACAGGGACTTTTAGAGACCTTCAGTGGTATAGGTCTGATGGTAGGCCCAACTATAGGCAGTCTCTTGTATGAGGTAAGATAATACACTGGGAAGCCAAAATGACTGCTCTGTGCACTAGCTTCAACAGATATGATAGCAATTTTGTGAGATATCCAGAAAGAAGGCTTGCTCAATGTTTCTATTTTAAGATAAATGAATGATAAATGAAGTAAATTATCAAGTCATTCTATCTAATTAATGAATATGCTAATAAATAGCTGTTTTCCTCCACTGCCAAATTCAGCACAAATATATGTGGCAGGTGTTAATACAGCTTGTGACAAAAGTTTGTACTATAGTGTTAATATATAGCTAGTGACAGGAGTTTGTTCTATAGTGTTAATATATAGCTTCAGACAGGAGTTTGTTCTCTAGTGTTAATATATAGCTTCTGACAGGAGTTTGTTCTATAGTGTTAATATATAGCTAGTGACAGGAGTTTGTTCTATAGTGTTAATATATAGCTTGTGTTAGAGTTTGTTCTATAGTGTTAATATATAGCTTGTGACAGGAGTTTGTTCTATAGTGTTAATATATAGCTTGTGTTAGAGTTTGTTCTATAGTGTTAATATATAGCTTGTGACAGGAGTTTGTTCTATAGTGTTAATATATAGCTTGTGTTAGAGTTTGTTCTATAGTGTTAATATATAGCTTGTGTTAGAGTTTGTTCTATAGTGTTAATATATAGCTAGTGACAGGAGTTTGTTCTATAGTGTTAATATATATATATATATAGCTTGTGTTAGAGTTTGTTCTATAGTGTTAATATATAGCTTGTGTTAGAGTTTGTTCTATAGTGTTAATATATAGCTAGTGACAGGAGTTTGTTCTATAGTGTTAATATATAGCTTGTGTTAGAGTTTGTTCTATAGTGTTAATATATAGCTTGTGACAGGAGTTTGTTCTCTAGTGTTAATATATAGCATGTGTTAGAGTTTGTTCTATAGTGTTAATATATAGCTTGTGACAGGAGTTTGTTCTATAGTGTTAATATATAGCTAGTGACAGGAGTTTGTTCTATAGTGTTAATATATAGCTTGTGACAGGAGTTTGTTCTCTAGTGTTAATATATAGCTAGTGACAGGAGTTTGTTCTATAGTGTTAATATATAGCTAGTGACAGGAGTTTGTTCTATAGTGTTAATATATAGCTTGTGACAGGAGTTTGTTCTATAGTGTTAATATATAGCTAGTGACAGGAGTTTGTTCTATAGTGTTAATATATAGCTTGTGACAGGAGTTTGTTCTCTAGTGTTAATATATAGCTAGTGACAGGAGTTTGTTCTATAGTGTTAATATATAGCTTGTGACAGGAGTTTGTTCTATAGTGTTAATATATAGCTAGTGACAGGAGTTTGTTCTATAGTGTTAATATATAGCTTGTGACAGGAGTTTGTTCTATAGTGTTAATATATAGCTAGTGACAGGAGTTTGTTCTATAGTGTTAATATATAGCTAGTGACAGGAGTTTGTTCTATAGTGTTAATATATATCTTGTGTTAGAGTTTGTTCTATAGTGTTAATATATAGCTAGTGACAGGAGTTTGTTCTATAGTGTTAATATATATCTTGTGTTAGAGTTTGTTCTATAGTGTTAATATATATCTTGTGTTAGAGTTTGTTCTATAGTGTTAATATATAGCTAGTGACAGGAGTTTGTTCTATAGTGTTAATATATAGCTTCTGACAGGAGTTTGTTCTATAGTGTTAATATATAGCTTGTGACAGGAGTTTGTTCTATAGTGTTAATATATAGCTAGTGACAGGAGTTTGTTCTATAGTGTTAATATATAGCTTGTGTAAGAGTTTGTTCTATAGTGTTAATATATAGCTAGTGACAGGAGTTTGTTCTATAGTGTTAATATATAGCTTGTGACAGGAGTTTGTTCTATAGTGTTAATATATAGCTTGTGTAAGAGTTTGTTCTATAGTGTTAATATATAGCATGTGTTAGAGTTTGTTCTCTAGTGTTAATATATAGCTTGTGACAGGAGTTTGTTCTCTAGTGTTAATATATAGCTTGTGACAGGAGTTTGTTCTATAGTGTTAATATATAGCTTGTGTAAGAGTTTGTTCTATAGTGTTAATATATAGCTAGTGACAGGAGTTTGTTCTCTAGTGTTAATATATAGCTAGTGACAGGAGTTTGTTCTATAGTGTTAATATATATCTTGTGTTAGAGTTTGTTCTATAGTGTTAATATATAGCTAGTGACAGGAGTTTGTTCTATAGTGTTAATATATAGCTAGTGACAGGAGTTTGTTCTATAGTGTTAATATATAGCTTGTGTAAGAGTTTGTTCTATAGTGTTAATATATAGCTAGTGACAGGAGTTTGTTCTATAGTGTTAATATATAGCTAGTGACAGGAGTTTGTTTGATAGTGTTAATATATAGCTTGTGTAAGAGTTTGTTCTATAGTGTTAATATATAGCTTCTGACAGGAGTTTGTTCTATAGTGTTAGTATATAGCTAGTGACAGGAGTTTGTTCTATAGTGTTAATATATAGCTAGTGACAGGAGTTTGTTCTAGTGTTAATATATAGCTTGTGACAGGAGTTTGTTCTAGTGTTAATATATAGCTTGTGTTAGAGTTTGTTCTATAGTGTTAATATATAGCTAGTGACAGGAGTTTGTTCTAGTGTTAATATATAGCTTGTGTTAGAGTTTGTTCTATAGTGTTAATATATAGCTAGTGACAGGAGTTTGTTCTAGTGTTAATATATAGCTAATGACAGGAGTTTGTTCTATAGTGTTAATATATAGCTTGTGTAAGAGATTGTTCTATAGTGTTAATATATAGTTTGTGTTAGAGTTTGTTCTATAGTGTTAATATATAGCTTGTGACAGGAGTTTGTTCTATAGTGTTAATATATAGCTAGTGACAGGAGTTTGTTCTATAGTGTTAATATATAGCTAGTGACAGGAGTTTGTTTTATAGTGTTAATATATAGCTTGTGTAAGAGTTTGTTCTATAGTGTTAATATATAGCTAGTGACAGGAGTTTGTTCTATAGTGTTAATATATAGCTTGTGTTAGAGTTTGTTCTATAGTGTTAATATATAGCTTGTGTTAGAGTTTGTTCTATAGTGTTAATATATAGCTTGTGACAGGAGTTTGTTCTCTAGTGTTAATATATAGCTAGTGACAGGAGTTTGTTCTATAGTGTTAATATATATCTTGTGTTAGAGTTTGTTCTATAGTGTTAATATATAGCTTGTGTAAGAGTTTGTTCTATAGTGTTAATATATAGCTAGTGACAGGAGTTTGTTCTATAGTGTTAATATATAGCTTGTGACAGGAGTTTGTTCTATAGTGTTAATATATAGCTAGTGACAGGAGTTTGTTCTATAGTGTTAATATATAGCTAGTGACAGGAGTTTGTTCTAGTGTGAATATATATATCTTGTGACAGGAGTTTGTTCTAGTGTTAATATATAGCTTGTGTTAGAGTTTGTTCTATAGTGTTAATATATAGCTAGTGACAGGAGTTTGTTCTAGTGTTAATATATAGCTAGTGACAGGAGTTTGTTCTATAGTGTTAATATATATATATATATAGCTTGTGTAAGAGATTGTTCTATAGTGTTAATATATAGCTAGTGACAGGAGTTTGTTCTATAGTGTTAATATATAGCTAGTGACAGGAGTTTGTTCTAGTGTTAATATATAGCTTGTGACAGGAGTTTGTTCTACATTACAGGCTGGCGGGTATGGGCTGCCCTTCTTCACTATGGGGTCTATTCTGGTTGTCTGTGCTATCATAAGTGCTTACTCAATGCCAAAAATTAATGGTGAGTTCCATAATTATAGACATAAATTAAATGAAAACTGCTGAATTCATTCACTAGCATCAAGCAGGATTGCAGCAGCTTCTGCTTGTTTTGGTAATTAAGTATATGAAACAATAAATCTATGTTAAAGCGTTGCTTGTTCTTACCTCCTCATTTCTACTATATGTCAAATCTGTATAATTGAGTCTTCTTATTATTGGATGAAAACATTGATTGACAGGCAGCTGGCCAAATTAATGTAGTGCTAATGTCAATATTTACCGATTGTTTGATTTCAGACTCAGGGACTCCGAAAAGAAAATCAATGTTGAATCTGTTACGAAGTCCATTGTGTGTAATAACAGCAGTTTGTATTATCTGTGGAGCCTATGCATTGGGTTTCTTTGATCCGACATATGCTAAACGTCTCAAAGAGGTATAATATACAAATATTTCAAGCCTTGTAAGAGTCAAAAGATTCTAGGTTCTGGTAATAATGTTATATTACACCATGCCAGAGGCCTTAAACAATAGAAGACAGGGTCTGGCCTTATACAATAGAACACATGGTCTAGCCTTGTGTAATATATCCCATGTGTAATATATCCCATGGTCTGGCCTTGTGTAATATATCCCACAGTCTGGCCTTGTATAATATATCCCATATATGATATATATCCCATGTGTAATATATCCCATGGTCTGGCCTTGTGTAATATATCCCATGTATGATATATCCCATGGTCTGGCCTTGTGATATATATCCCATGTGTAATATATCCCATGGTCTGCCCTTGTGTAATATTTCACATGGTCTGGCCTTGTGTAATATATCCCATGGTCTGGCCTTGTGTAATATATCCCATGTATGATATATATCCCATGTGTAATATATCCCATGTTCTGGCCTTGTGTAATATATCCCATGTATGATATATATCCCATGTGTAATATATCCCATGGTCTGGCCTTGTGTAATATATCCCATGGTCTGGCCTTGTGTAATATATCCCACAGTCTGGCCTTGTGTAATATATCCCATGTATGATATATATCCCATGTGTAATATATCCCATGGTCTGGCCTTGTGATATATATCCCATGTGTAATATATCCCACGGTCTGACCTTGTGTAATATATCCCATGGTCTGGCCTTGTGTAATATATCCCATGGTCTGGCCTTGTGATATATATCCCATGTGTAATATATCCCACGGTCTGACCTTGTGTAATATATCCCATGGTCTGGCCTTGTGTAATATATCCCATGGTCTGGCCTTGTGTAATATATCCCATGGTCTGGCCTTCTGTAATATATTCCATGGTCTGGCCTTGTGTAATATATCCCACAGTCTGGCCTTGTGTAATATATCCCATGGTCTGGCCTTGTGTAATATATCCCACAGTCTGGCCTTGTGTAATATATCCCATGGTCTGGCCTTGTGTAATATATCCCATGGTCTGGCCTTGTGTAATATATCCCATGTGTACTATATCCCATGGTCTGGCTTTGTGTAATATATCCCATGTGTACTATATCCCATGGTCTGGCTTTGTGTAATATATCCCATGTGTACTATATCCCATGGTCTGGCCTTGTGTAATATATCCCATGTGTACTATATCCCATGGTCTGGCCTTGTGTAATATATCCCATGTGTACTATATCCCATGGTCTGGCTTTGTGTAATATATCCCATGGTCTGGCCTTGTGTAATATATCCCATGGTCTGGCCTTGTGTAATATATCCCATGTGTACTATATCCCATGGTCTGGCCTTGTGTAATATATCCCATGGTCTGGCCTTGTGTAATATATCCCATGTATGATCTATATCCCATGTGTAATATATCCCATGGTCTGGCCTTGTGTAATATATTCCACGGTCTGGCCTTGTGTAATATATCCCATGGTCTGGCCTTGTGTAATATATCCCACAGTCTGGCCTTGTGTAATATATCCCACGGTCTGGCCTTGTGTAATATATCCCACGGTCTTGCCTTGTGTACTATATCCCACGGTCTGGCCTTGTGTAATATATCCCACAGTCTTTCCTTGTGTACTATATCCCATGATCTGGCCTTGTGTAATACATCCCACGGTCTGGCCTTGTATATATATATATTGAATATATATAATAAATATTTTGAAACTATTTGTCTTGTTTAAAATTCTTTGTTAAATGACTGAATAGCTGGATTAGCCAGATGAGTGATGAAGACCCCTTGGGCCTCTTCTTCATGGTAATAACAGAAAATAGTTATTCCAGAATATACAAATACAGTGCATTTTGTAATAATATAGATTTGGAGAAAAGAATGTAAAAAATTCTGTATTAGATTTATTGTTTTTGTTACTAGTTGCACCTGACTGTCATACAGATTGGTTTGATGTTTCTGATTGGTCCTGGTCTATATGCTTTTACAGCACCTCTATGGGGATGGATAGGGGACACCAAAGTAAGAAAAACATGATGTAAAGCTGCTTATTATCAAGGATAAAGTTTCTGTTGGTTAGACATCATTTTGAAGCAAAAATAAAAAATTGTGTTTTCGTTAATTTTGTTTTCCAATTTCCTTGTTTTTCCTCATTTCATTCCTTTATCAAAAATAGCAAAAAGGAGAATTGTACAAAAACCATTATATCTACATACTTGTTTTTCATACATCTCATCAGCTCAGCTCATTTATAGTTATGGGCTAATGTAACAATAATCATCTACAGAGCCAAAAAATCCTAATTTTAATATAGAACAAAACATTAAAATGTGTACCTCTAACAGTGGTTCATCAAGGCGTATACTGTACCATTCATTTGATTCATGAAGAAAGGATTGAAGTCTTGCAGTCAAATTTGTCCTCACTGAACATAAAGTTAGAAATAATAGGATGTTGTAGCATTATCATTTGATAACTTATACACATTTTTTTTCCAGAAACTGCCAAAGACGCTGATAATCATTGGAAATTTCGCAATGGCCTTCTCTTTCAGTATGCTAGGGCCTTCCCCTCTCACTCCATTTTTCCCATTGTAAGTATTGTTGTTCTCATTGATAGATGCCATAGTCTGTGTCATAGTCATGTTTGCAGGAGACGTCATGAGTCAAAGTCTGTGTCATAGTCATGTTTGCAGGAGACGTCATGAGTCATAGTCTGTGTCATAGTCATGTTTGCAGGAGACATTATGAGTCATAGTCTGTCATAGTCATGTTTGCAGGAGACATTATGAGTCATAGTCTGTGTCATAGTCATGTTTGCAGGAGACGTCATGAGTCATAGTCTGTGTCATAGTCATGTTTGCAGGAGACGTCATGAGTCAAAGTCTGTGTCATAGTCATGTTTGCAGGAGACGTCATGAGTCAAAGTCTGTGTCATAGTCATGTTTGCAGGAGACATCATGAGTCATAGTCTGTCATAGTCATGTTTGCAGGATACATTATGAGTCATAGTCTGTGTCATAGTCATGTTTGCAGGAGACGTCATGAGTCATAGTCTGTGTCATAGTCATGTTTGCAGGAGACGTCATGAGTCAAAGTCTGTGTCATAGTCATGTTTGCAGGAGACATTATGAGTCATAGTCTGTGCCATAGTCATGTTTGCAGGAGACATTATGAGTCATAGTCTGTCATAGTCATGTTTGCAGGAGACATTATGAGTCATAGTCTGTCATAGTCATGTTTGCAGGAGACATTATGAGTCATAGTCTGTCATAGTCATGTTTGCAGGAGACATTATGAGTCATAGTCTGTCATAGTCATGTTTGCAGGAGACATTATGAGTCATAGTCTGTCATAGTCATGTTTGCAGGAGACATAATGAGTCATAGTCTGTGCCATAGTCATGTTTGCAGGAGACGTCATGAGTCAAAGTCTGTGTCATAGTCATGTTTGCAGGAGACGTCATGACTCAAAGTCTGTGTCATAGTCATGTTTGTAAGAGACATCATGAGTCAAAGTCTGGGTCATAGTAATGCTTGCAAAAGACATTATGAGTCATAGTCTGTGTCATAGTCATGTTTGCAGGAGACATTATGAGTCATAGTCTGTGTCATAGTCATGTTTGCAGGAGACATCATGAGTCAAAGTCTGGGTCAGAATAGTCATGTCTTCCCTGACTTTCTGTACTCAAAGTCTGTTCAGTATTTGATTTTGCAATAAATACATCAACGGTAACATTAGCATTAACAAAGTTTATACCTTTTATATGAAAAAGCAACAAATTTGAGTGGAATTCGTAATAACCTTTAACAGTGGTTTGTCTTGTTTATAATCCATAATTGACTGTAAAATGTTAAAATTTGATACATTTTCATAAAACTACATGTTGGAAAAATTATATGTTTTAGTATTGGAATTTTTGAAAATGTGTAACCCTGATAAAATACTAGCCACAATATACTGCTCAGCTAGAGAGAACATCTCTTTAGCTTGATCGGTTGAGCGTCAGACTTGGGGCTTGATCTGAAAATCTAGCAAAAAAAGATCATTGTGAAAATAACATCAACAAATTGAATTTTAAAAATCTTTAACATTACAGTGCGTTATGGACCCAGATTCTTGGTTGTGTATGTTTGGGAATATTCCTGGGATGTGGTTTGATACCGACCTTCAGGACCTTACTGGATGGTGCACTGTAAGTATTTCTTTGGGAATATTCCTGGGATGTGGTTTGATACCGATCTTCAGGACCTTACTGGATGGTGCACTGTAAGTATTTCTTGGGGAATATTCCTGGGATGTGCTTTGATACCGATCTTCAGGACCTTACTGGATGGTGCATTGTAAGTATTTCTTGGGGAATATTCCTGGGATGTGCTTTGATACCGATCTTCAGGACCTTACTGGATGGTGCATTGTAAGTATTTCTTGGGGAATATTCCTGGGATGTGCTTTGATACCGACCTTCAGGACCTTACTGGATGGTGCATTGTAAGTATTTCTTTGGGAATATTCCTGGGATGTGCTTTGATACCGACCTTCAGGACCTTACTGGATGGTGCACTGTAAGTATTTCTTGAATATGTGTAGGATATAAAACCTGTAACACTGATGTATATATTCTGTTTCACCTAGCTGTCCGAGGTTCAATTTCCGGAATGGATGTGAAAAGGTCAAGGGTCACTGCTTGACCATGTGGGTTTTCCCAGTGTACAAGAGTGATTTATATAAATTGGAAAAACGTACTTCGCAGTTGTTGTAAAATAAATAAAGTTTATTATTATTATATATTCTGTGCTTTTTTTAGCTATTTTTGGCACAAGGTTGCAGGGTGAATATTGAACTGAAGAAATTCAGCTCAGCGTTACATTGTATACTGTATTTTAGCTCCAGCCTTGGCTTTAATTAGGTTTATATCAAAAGAGGAGATAAATGTGACGGTGTTGTACACTATTCTGCATTTCATTTGAATTATTGTTGTGATCTACTTGTAATGACAAAAAGTAGTGGAACATAATGAGGCTACACTGATTATATTATATTTAGATGTTAAGGATGTATGCTACCCCTCACCATTTAAGTGCATACACCTTCTTTAGAGAGTTTAACATTAAGGAACCCTCTAAATAGTAGAATCAGCTTCATACATGATGAATGGCTGTAACTGAGATAGGATCTTGTTTTTATAGAATAAGGGTCAGAAACATGCTAGGTATATACCATAGTTACCATGATGACTAGAAATTAAAGGAAAAACAAACATCTGTTGAATTCTGCTGTTTTCCAACCTGAAAAACTGTACTGAATAGAATGTCTATTCAGAAAGTCTATTCCAAAACATGTAGTACTTTTTTTTCACAAATATTTGATATTTGGTTAATATACAGATTATCAAAGTGCTGAATAAAATTTAACTATGTTTTCTTTCAGTCAAATAGGCTTTGAAGACAACTTTGTTACCTTTGGGATGGTGTCTGGGCTGTTCAACTCCTGTTTTTCATTAGGGTAAGTTCCAAACTGAATGTTCTTAGTTGTGGAATATACAGTCATGGGTTAGATGTTTTAGGGAAATTAGTTTGTTTGTCCTTGTGGACTGTCTTGGTGGTTGTCTCATGTCATTTGTCCTTGTGGACTGTCTTGGTGGTTGTCTCATGTCATTTGTCCTTGTGGACTGTCTTGGTGCTTGTCCCAGGTCATTTGTCCTTGTGGACTGTCTTGGTGCTTGTCCCAGGTCATTTGTCCTAGTGGACTGTCTTGGTGGATGTACTAGGTAGTTTGTCCTTGTGGACTGTCTTGGTGGTTGTCCCAGGTCATTTGTCCTTGTGGACTGTCTTGGTGGTTGTCCCAGGTCATTTGTCCTTGTGGACTGTCTTGGTGGATGTACTAGGTAGTTTGTCCTTGTGGTCTGTCTTGGTGGTTGTACTAGGTAGTTTGTCCTTGTGGACTGTCTTGGTGGTTGTCCCAGGTAATTTGTACTTGTGGACTGTCTTGGTGGTTGTACAAGGCCTTTGTCCTTCTGGACTGTCCTGGTGGTTGTACTAGCTAGTTTGTCCTTGTGGTCTGTCTTGGTGGTTGTTCTAGGTAGTTTGTCCTTGTGGTCTGTTTTGGTGATTGTACTTGGTAGTTTGTCCTTGTAGTCTGTCTTGGTGGTTGTACTAGGTAGTTTGTCCTTGTGGTCTGTCTTGGTGGATGTACTGAGAAGTTTGTCCTTCTGGTCTGTCTTGGTGGTTGTACTAGGTAGTTGACCTTGTGGTCTGTCTTGGTGATTGTACTAGGAAGTTTGTCTTTCTGGTCTGTCTTGGTGGTTGTACTTGGTAGTTTGTCCTTGTGGACTGTCTTGGTGGTTGTACTAGGTAGTTTGTCCTTGTGGACTGTCTTGGTGGTTGTACTAGGTAGTTTGTTCTTGTGGTCTGTCTTGGTGGTTGTACTAGGTAGTTTGTCCTTGTGGTCTGTCTTGGTGGTTGTACTAGGTAGTTTGTCCTTGTGGTCTGTCTTGGTGGTTGTACTAGGTAGTTTGTCCTTGTGGTCTGTCTTGGTGATTGTACTAGGAAGTTTTTCTTTCTGGTCTGTCTTGGTGGTTGTACTAGGAAGTTTGTCCTTGTGGACTGTCTTGGTGGTTGTACTAGGTAGTTTGTCCTTGTGGTCTGTCTTTGTGATTGTATTAGGTAGTTTGTCCATGTGGTCTGTCTTGGTGATTGTAATAGGAAGTTTCACCTTGTGGTCTGTCTTGGTGATTGTACTACTGTCCTCTGTTTCTACATTACTCCTCAAAATTGCTCTGGCTGTTTGCTGTTGATATGCTCAGCAAGTTTTAATAGTTTTAAAGTTGACCGACAAAATTTTTGACCTTTTTATGACAAAATTGATCTTTTCCAGAGCTTTCCTTGGACCGACTGGAGGTGGATTATCTGTGGACCATATCCACTTCCCGTGGGCCGTCACTATCTGTTGTGGATTATTCTTTATAGCTGTAAGTATGAGGATGGAAATTTCGGCATCCTTAAAATCAAGCATATAACTTTCACAATTTTAAGTTTGTCAATCTACATGTAATCAACAAAAAAAAAAAACAATGAAGCTTTATAAATATTGTGAATGTTATATATTTCTTTAGCTTGAATTTTGAGGAAATTGTAACTCCTGTTTTGGGTTTAAGTCACATGAAATTTATAACAGAAAATTATTCAAACTGAATAGATTATATACTAGAACTTCCCTCTCACTTTTTATTTTGAATTTTTATTTTATTTTGCACAGGGAAGTGCGATGGTGATATATTGTATTGTGGAGAAATTCTCTGACTGTATACCTCCTGTACCTGCAGCCACAACAAAGAACGGGTATGAGGAGGATGTGAATGAACACACTAGATTAATGACTAACAATGTATGAGACTACTAACCCTACTACAGGTTTAGTCATGTTATTCGTCAAATTCGTCCAAAAGGCATGTGGAAGGGGAACGAGGCAGTTTTAAGGACTTTCCACTATCCATGCTGAAGTTTATGGAAATTCTGAGTGTTCAACACTATTTGTGTCTATATTGTATGTTTAGAAATTGCCCTCTGGGAATCTGTATTGTATGTTTAGAAATTGCCCTCTGGGCATCTGTATTGTATGTTTATGAATTGCCCTCTGGGCATCTGTATTGTATGTTCATGAATTGCCCTCTGGGCATCTGTATTGTATGTGTATAAATTGCCCTTTGAGCATCTATTTTGTGTGTTTGAAATTGCCCTCTGGGCATCTGTTATTGTATGTTTAGAAATTGCCCTCTGGGCATCTATCTTGTCTGTTCATAAATTGCCCTTTGGGCATCTGTATTGTATGTTTATGAATTGCCCTCTGGGCATCTGTATTGTATGTTCATGAATTGCCCTCTGGGCAACTGTATTGTATGTTCATGAATTGCCCTCTGGGCATCTGTATTGTATGTGTATAAATTGCCCTTTGAGCATCTATTTTGTGTGTTTGAAATTGCCCTCTGGGCATCTGTTATTGTATGTTTAGAAATTGCCCTCTGGGCATCTATCTTGTCTGTTCATAAATTGCCCTTTGGGCATCTATTACTGTATGTTTAGAAATTGCCCTCTGGGCATCTGTATTGTATGTGTAAAAATTGCCCTCTGGGCATCTGTATTGTCTGTGTGTGTCTCTCTGATAGTCTAGCAGGTTCAACACACTCTGTGTTTGTCTTATTCGTCTGTTCAAGCCTTTATGTGTCTGACGTAGGCATGTTCAACGTTAATATCTGTGTGTCTTGTTGTAATGGTGTATTTAAGACTCGACATGTCTGTCTTTTGTGCATGATCAACATCCATAAATTTTTCTTTGTTGAACACCTAACTTTATCTTATGTCATTGGATTTCCAATTCTGTTGAAATCAAAGATCAAATATTGGATGTTTTTGCCTATACCTTAACTTCTGATTACACTAAGGTAAACATTGGAACACATTGACGTAGCTATACGCTGGGTACATAGTGTGTAAAATAACCAGTAACAATGAACATATGTTAACACGCTTCCAACATTTGCTGTTTTGTCAAAAGATAAAGTTTGATGTGATAAGATTTATATATCTGGGATGTTATCAGCTCTTCTCATCTGGATAAAATGTACTGATGTCTTCTAAAATATATGGAATTCAGTAAAAAAAAATTACCTCCTGCCTCTTCCCTATGGTTGATGAAATCCTGCACCATGAGATGTTTTTTAGAATAGATTTGTATTGAAAAAAGCCAGCATTTGAGCATGTTGTTTTTATGTCCTGTTTGTTTACTTCATTATGTTTATGTATAAGATACTGTTTTCTTATAGGGCTTGGTTTATATTTCCTGAAAACATTCCGCATAATTAATAACATATACATGTAAAGACAAATTTAATTTGCTATGATTAACATTTCCAATCTATTTTGTGATACAAAATTGATTTACAGATATTTATGCAAAATTCTGTGTGTTAGCATATCTTTGCTATTTCAAGTGAAGCCAATAGATTGATTTTAACCAAACTTCATTTAAATTTAATTGGGTTGCTACAAATCAAGGAAATATTCTTAATACATTGATTGGGTCGCAGCTGAATCAGAGATGACTGAAGGAGTCGTACATTCATGGAAATGTTCTAAATAGTTGCTTTATCTATCATGTCTTCATTTATCCAGTAGAGGTACTGACAATAGACACGAATGGTCACTTGTTTCTGTTGTGTGGACAGTAGACACGAATGGTCACTTGTTTCTGTTGGTTGTGAACACATTTTACACAGAGATAATGTTCTAGAATGTCTGGATGCTCTCCTGTGTTGGTTTGGTTATTTAACAGCATTTGACAAGCCCTGATATTTGACAAATTCCAGTGTATACTACTTACTTTATTGGAGATTTTTTTATCTAACCTTTACCAGGTAGGGCTTCACAATTCAAGGGACTTTTGTACGGGAAATTTTTATACAGTAAACACAGGCAGCCAACATTTTGTATCAATGTCAGGGATACTGTTATGGACTTGTTACCCGGGCTTGTTACCAGGGATGGATTTGTTACCAGGGCTTATTACCAGGGATGGGCTTATTACCAGGGATGGGCTTATTACAAGGGATGGGCTTATTATCAGGGATGGGCTTATTACAAGTGATGGGCTTATTAAAAGGGATGGGCTTATTACCAGGAATTCACTTATTACCAGGGATGGGCTTATTACCAGGGATGGACTTATTACAAGGGATGGGCTTATTATCAGGAATGGGCTTATTACCAGGGAGGGACTAGTTAACAGGGATGTACTTGTTACCAGGGATGGGCTTGTTACCAGGGGTTGTTACCAGGGATGGACTTATTACAAGGGATGGGCTTATTACCAGGGATGGGCTTATTACAAGGGATGGGCTTATTATCAGGAATGGGCTTATTACAAGGGAGGGACTAGTTAACAGGGATGTACTTGTTACCAGGGACGGGCTTGTTACCAGGGGTTGTTACCAGGGATGGACTTGTTACCAGGGGTTGTTACCAGGGATCAGCTGATTACCAGGGATGGGCTTGTAACCAGGGATGGACTTGTTACCAGGGGGTTGTTACCAGGGATTGCTTGTTACCAGGAATCAGCTGATTACCAGGGATGGGCTTGTTACCAGGGATTGGCTTGTAACCAGGAATCAGCTGATTACCAGGGATGTGCTTGTAACCAGGAATCAGCTGATTACCAGGGATGGGCTTGTTACCAGGAATCAGCTGATTACCAGGGATGGGCTTGTTACCAGGGATGGGCTTGTTACCAGGGGTTGTTACCAGGGATGGACTTATTACAAGGGATGGGCTTATTACCAGGGATGGGCTTATTACAAGGGATGGGCTTATTATCAGGAATGGGCTTATTACAAGGGAGGGACTAGTTAACAGGGATGTACTTGTTACCAGGGACGGGCTTGTTACCAGGGGTTGTTACCAGGGATGGACTTGTTACCAGGGGTTGTTACCAGGGATCAGCTGATTACCAGGGATGGGCTTGTAACCAGGGATGGACTTGTTACCAGGGGGTTGTTACCAGGGATTGCTTGTTACCAGGAATCAGCTGATTACCAGGGATGGGCTTGTTACCAGGGATTGGCTTGTAACCAGGAATCAGCTGATTACCAGGGATGTGCTTGTAACCAGGAATCAGCTGATTACCAGGGATGGGCTTGTTACCAGGAATCAGCTGATTACCAGGGATGGGCTTGTTACCAGGGATGGGCTTGTTACCAGGGGTTGTTACCAGGGATGGACTTATTACAAGGGATGGGCTTATTACCAGGGATGGGCTTTTTACCAGGGATGGTCTTATTACAAGGGATGGGCTTATTATCAGGAATGGGCTTATTACAAGGGAGGGACTAGTTAACAGGGATGTACTTGTTACCAGGGACGGGCTTGTTACCAGGGGTTGTTACCAGGGATGGACTTGTTACCAGGGGTTGTTACCAGGGATCAGCTGATTACCAGGGATGGGCTTGTAACCAGGGATGGACTTGTTACCAGGGGGTTGTTACCAGGGATTGCTTGTTACCAGGAATCAGCTGATTACCAGGGATGGGCTTGTTACCAGGGATTGGCTTGTAACCAGGAATCAGCTGATTACCAGGGATGTGCTTGTAACCAGGAATCAGCTGATTACCAGGGATGGGCTTGTTACCAGGGATGGGCTTGTAACCAGGAATCAGCTGATTACCAGGGATGTGCTTGTAACCAGGAATCAGCTGATTACCAAGGATGTGCTTGTAACCAGGAATCAGCTGATTACCAGGGATGTGCTTGTAACCAGGAATCAGCTGATTACCAGGGATGGGCTTGTTACCAGGAATCAGCTGATTACCAGGGATGGGCTTGTTACCAGGGATGGGCTTGTTACCAGGAATCAGCTGATTACCAGGGATGGGTTTGTTACCAGGGATTGGCTTGTTACCAGGAATCAGCTGATTACCAGGGATGTGCTTGTAACCAGGAATCAGCTGATTACCAGGGATGGGCTTGTTACCAGGAATCAGCTGATTACCAGGGATGTGCTTGTTACCAGGAATCAGCTGATTACCAGGGATGGGCTTGTTACCAGGAATCAGCTGATTACCAGGGATGGGCTTGTTACCAGGGATGTGCTTGTTACCAGGAATCGGCTGATTACCAGGGATGTGCTTGTAACCAGGAATCAGCTTGTTACCAGGGATGGGCTTGTTACCAGGAACCGGCTGATTACCAGGGATGGGCTTGTTACCAGGGGTTGTTACCAGGGATGGGATTGCTACCAGTTTGAGGAGGAACACTTTATTGTAGTATCATCTGTTGCAAGTTTTCTCAATCCCATATGAATGTTATGTAAGATGCTTGTTATACTAGGCATGTATGAAGGTAGATATATGATACCTCCTAGCTCTAATTATAGATGGCATTTTAGTGTTAACAGCTTGTTGTTTTGATATTAAAGTTACCAAACTTTATCCCACCAGACCCTCGTTACCATGTCAACAAAAGGCATTATAAGGGATTTTAACTGCCAGTGATTTGTTGTTATACTGGGTAAGTTTTTTGTTTTTGTCATATCTTTAAGCCTTGTAGAAGATGAGAACCAGTTTTTGACATTTTATACAGGACAAAATTTTACTTATTTTTTCGCTTTTTTATATTATTTGTATGTTGTACAAGTTTTATCGTGCTTCAGTATCCAGATTTATTCCTTGTTCAGTGTACCTGACCTAGCAGTTTGTTAGTCATTACTCCAGCTACCTGATATTAAATACTGGATTTACCTAAAATTGAATTTTTGTAATTATGATTCACTAATATAGATTTCCTTCATACTTTTGTTTTTAATGTTTTCTATTGTGTATTTATACCCTCCATTTAACCAGAGCATTTTTTTGTGTGTGAATGAATTGCTGATGTAAAAACTAAAAACAAATGATAAAAAAATGGCGTCAGTCCTTGAGAAATGACCGATATTTTGGTTGTACTGCTTTATGTTTATAAAGAGGACAATCATTCTAAAGAATTTTAGGAATATTGTCAGCACACCTAGATCTTTAGAATTTATTCAACATTTAATACATAATGAACGTATAAGAGAATATTGATCCCTCAGATAGATAATACCTATTTGTCTTATTGTTTAACAATTATTGAGAATCTGGACAAATTTACAATCTGTTTTTGTTACAGTCCTCTCATATACAGTTTCAATGTCATAGCTCAAGTGCATTGAAAATCTTTGAATAACTTTTTTCAATAACCAGGAAACACTGTCGTTATTTCCGTAGCTTGTTTAGGAGAGGGAATTATACAGAAATGAACTTATTTTTTTAAAGTTTTCTTTTTTGAACTGGAGCTCAGTGGTAAGCAAGACAGGGTCATGGAGCCTTTTTTTCTAGGTAAGTGTGGAAAACATGGTAATTCGTATCATCTGATTATTTCTACAGTTGATTAGGTGCATCAATAAATTTTGTAAAAATTAAGTGAATGAGATCGGTAGATGATATATTACTCAGGAGTCAAAGCACATGTGATATATCTTATATCTATATTGCTGATTTAAATAAACATTTTGTTAAGCTCATTTGTTTTTTTCATGTCAACAATGGACTCATTTTTGAAAACCTGGTTTTGTTTTAACATACTTGGAAAAAAAAATTGACTTTGTACTGGAAGGTGCTACAACCATCATTGGTAGGTCTTTTGTAGAGTTCTGAGAGAATGCAGTTAGTAGAAATTGCTGGGGGATACAAGTGTCTGTAGCTTGTCATAATCTGCATGTCACAAACTAATTCATTTGAATAGTGGTGCGGTTCAGAATAAATACGTAAGTATTGAAAATTATGAATGATATTGAATTTTTGGGTACCATGTTTTAGCTCCCCTGCTCACCGTGCTAGTGAGCTTGATATATAATGGTGTGGTGCGGCGTTTATCAGAGGGCGGCAACTTTTTACTTTAAGCAGTTTCTTCTCTATAACCCAGAAGACCACAATCATGATATGGGATGAAGGGCTGTCACGTTTGTTCAAATGAATGACCTTGACCAATATTCAAGGTGGCAGAAGGCTGATATGTCAAAATCTTTATATTACTTTACAGTAACTACAAGATTCAGAGCTATATTATGGGGCTTTTAGCTGATACTTTCAGGGTCACCATGGTCATATGTATTGAAGTTTTAAAATTACAGGCACAGGACTTGTAGCATGCTGTGATGAATGATTATCAAATTTGTTTAATTAATACAAGTGAAATTTGTGCCAAAATATTTAAAAGATTTATCAACTAATTCCAGGCCAGTATTGTGCTTGGATGAAGGGCTACCAACTTTGATCCAATGAATGACTTTGACCCACTTTCAAAATAATAGGTCAAATGTGTTTAATTGGCCTCTTAATGACCAACATTCCCACATGACTAATACTGGGTCTGTAGCAAGCTGGGATGAAGTGGTACCATTAATGTACACATTAGTGACCTAATTGATCTACTTTCAAGGGGACAGCAAACAAATATTGAAGGAATTTTCCAACTTCAGTAATCACCTATCATGTTGTATCTATGTGGCCTTCCTGGACAAAAAACTTTCCATTGTGCAGAAGTTGAGCTGTGAAGCAGGTGAGATAATTTACACACATGTTGTCTCTTGTTGACATTATTTCAACCACTTTGGAAACCCCAGTGTTGCTTCCTAGGTTTCAATCATCTAGGACATTGGCGTCACTGACGTCTGATTTTGGTCGTTCTTTGGCTAAAACTACAATTATGTTTTTTTACTGAAAGGAAGTAAACATTTGTGTTGCCTTTGTACAATTGGAAAAAGTAATATAAGTGTACTGGACCAGTCCTGCAAATAAATTATCAGTTTTCTCTTAATTTTTATTGTGTTTGAAGTTTTCTCCAAATTTTCATTGTCTTTGAAAGCTGTAGTATCAGATTTAAGGTTATTTTAGGAGTCACTAGATACAAAGTATACCACCACATCTAGACTAAGTGTAGTAACTGTTTTTACATTCTGCACACAAAACACCTATCCAATTTTAATACTATCAATAGATAACTTCCCTAACTATTTATAGACTTGTGTAAAGTGAATTTCATTTTATTTGTTGAAATACCAACGCATTGCACGGAATGTGTGAAATTGACCTGAAGAATTAACTGCATGATGTCTAATACAGAGTTAGGTAAGATATATTTGTAGATATATAGACAAAACTGATGTGTATTTTGATGTCTACGTCCCTCATAAATGGGCATCTTGATTGACAACTGCATGTGTGCTAATATCTGACTAAAAAGGTCATTCTTCTGGCTAATTAGAAAGCCAAAATAAATGGCATTTTGTGAAGCATGTGTGACTAAAATATCAATTTCACATGATAGATAATGTGTCGAAATGAATAAATATAAACTTGAACAAGTCCATGTAATAAACTACTTAGTATCGACATGGGGTTTCATTTGATCGTTCAAGAAAAGTAATTATGTACATAAAAGTAAGAAATCTACAGCAAATTAAGATATCACTATTTTATATATCTACTCTCTACTGTGAAACCTATCTAGTGTTTCTGTAGCAAAATATCATATGACAATGTAATATATCTACTCTCTACTGTGAAACCTATCTAGTGTTTCTGTAGCAAAATATCATATGACAATGTAATATATCTGCTCTCTACTGTGAAACCTATCTAGTGTTTCTGTAGCCAAATTATCATATGACAATGTAATATATCTGCTCTCTACTGTGAAACCTATCTAGTGTTTCTGTAGCCAAACATCATATGACAATGTAATATATCTGCTCTCTACTGTGAAACCTATCTAGTGTTTCTGTAGCAAAATATCATATGACAATGTAATATATCTACTCTCTACTGTGAAACCTATCTAGTGTTTCTGTAGCAAAACATCATATGACAATGTAATATATCTACTCTCTACTGTGAAACCTATCTAGTGTTTCTGTAGCAAAATATCATATGACAATGTAATATATCTACTCTCTACTGTGAAACCTATCTAGTGTTTCTGTAGCCAAACATCATATGACAATGTAATATATCTGCTCTCTACTGTGAAACCTATCTAGTGTTTCTGTAGCAAAACATCATATGACAATGTAATATATCTGCTCTCTACTGTGAAACCTATCTAGTGTTTCTGTAGCAAAACATCATATGACAATGTAATATATCTGCTCTCTACTGTGAAACCTATCTAGTGTTTCTGTAGCAAAATATCATATGACAATGTAATATATCTACTCTCTACTGTGAAACCTATCTAGTGTTTCTGTAGCAAATTATCATATGACAATGTAATATATCTGCTCTCTACTGTGAAACCTATCTAGTGTTTCTGTAGCAAAACATCATATGACAATGTAATATATCTACTCTCTACTGTGAAACCTATCTAGTGTTTCTGTAGCAAAACATCATATGACAATGTAATATATCTACTCTCTACTGTGAAACCTATCTAGTGTTTCTGTAGCCAAACATCATATGACAATGTAATATATCTACTCTCTACTGTAATACATTTATGGTATTTTCTTTCTATTTCAGGTATGACCGACTACAAATGGAGGAGATAATAAGAGACAGCCCTGAAGTTTCTGACGAAGACGAAAATGTGACAGTTTTTGATCGGGATGATGTTGTTTGATATTGATACATAATCCATATTTAGCTCTCAGTCAATGGCAGCAGAGAAATCCCTTGTAAGCAATTCTCTCAATCAGATTAATCAGGAATAAAGTATAGTGGTAAACATCTTTATCACAGACTTTTACAGAAGTGTCAACATACCAGGATAACACACAATGTAAACACTAGCGTCATTCTCAAGTATAAAATCATTTAGCACATACAGACAAAATCACAACGATATACCCCAGCCTCTGTCGTGGTTGGACAACAGAGCCTGACAAACTCCAACCACAACAGAACCCACTAAACCCCAATCATGACAGAACCCAACAAACTTCAACCACGACAGAACCCAACACACCCCAACCACAACAGAACCCAATAAGCCCCAATCACGACAAACCCAACAAACCCCAACCACGACAGAACCCAACAAACCCCAACCACGATAAACTCCAACCACGACAGAACCCAACAAACTCCAACAACAACAGAACCCGATAAACCCCAATCACGACAAACCCGACAGAACCCAACAAACTCCAACCACGACAAACTCGACAAACTCCAACCACGACAGAACCCAACAAATTCCAACCACGACAAACTCGACAAACTCCAACCACGACAGAACCCAACAAACTCCAACCACGACAAACTCGACAAACTCCAACCAAGACAAAACCCAACAAACTCCAACCACGACAAACTCCAACTATGACAAACTCCAACCACGACAGAACCCAGCAAACTCCAACCACGACAAACCCGACAAACTCCAACCACGACAGAACCCAACAAACTCCAACCACAACAGAACCCAACAAACTTCAACCACAACAGAACCCAACAAACTCCAACCCCGACAAACCCGACAAACCCCAACCACGACAGAATCCAACAAACCCCAACCACGACAGAACCCGACAAACCCCAACCATCACAGACCCTGACAAACTCCAACCACGACAGAACACGACAAACTCCAACCACAACAGAACCCAACAAACCCCAACCACGACAGAACCCGACAAACCCCAACAACGACAGAACCCGACAAACCCCAACAACGACAGAACCCGACAAACCCCAACCATCACAGACCCTGACAAACTCCAACCACGACAGAACACGACAAACTCCAACCACGACAAACTCGACAAACTCCAACCACGACAGAACCCAACAAACTCCAACAACAACAGAACCCAACAAACTCCAACCACGACAAACCCGACAAACTCCAACTATGACAAACTCCAACCACGACAGAACCCGACAAACCCCAACCACGACAGGACCCGACAAACCCCAACCATCACAGACCCTGACAAACTCCAAGCACGACAGAACACGACAAACTCCAACCACGACAAACTCGACAAACTCCAACCATGACAGAACCCAACAAACTCCAACCACGACAAACTCCAACTATGACAAACTCCAACCACGACAAACCCGACAAACTCCAACCACGACAGAACCCGACAAACCCCAACCATCACAGACCCTGACAAACTCCAACCACGACAGAACACGACAAACTCCAACCACGACAAACTCGACAAACTCCAACCACGACAGAACCCAACAAACTCCAACAACAACAGAACCCAACAAACTCCAACCACGACAAACTCCAACTATGACAAACTCCAACCACGACAGAACCCGACAAACCCCAACCACGACAGGACCCGACAAACCCCAACCATCACAGACCCTGACAAACTCCAACCACGACAGAACACGACAAACTCCAACCACGACAAACTCGACAAACTCCAACAACAACAGAACCCGATAAACCCCAATCACGACAAACCCGACAGAACCCAACAAACTCCAACCACGACAAACTTGACAAACTCCAACCACGACAGAACCCAACAAACCCCAACCACGACAGAACCCGACAAACCCCAACCATCACAGACCCTGACAAACTCCAACCACGACAGAACACGACAAACTCCAACCACGACAAACTCGACAAACTCCAACCACGACAGAACCCAACAAACTCCAACAACAACAGAACCCGATAAACCCCAATCACGACAAACCCGACAGAACCCAACAAACTCCAACCACGACAAACTCGACAAACTCCAACCACGACAGAACCCAACAAATTCCAACCACGACAAACTCGACAAACTCCAACCAAGACAGAACCCAACAAACTCCAACCACGACAAACTCCAACTATGACAAACTCCAACCACGACAGAACCCAGCAAACTCCAACCACGACAAACCCGACAAACTCCAACCACGACAGAACCCAACAAACTCCAACCACAACAGAACTCAACAAACTTCAACCACAACAGAACCCAACAAACTCCAACCACGACAAACCCGACAAACCCCAACCACGACAGAACCCGACACACCCCTACCACGACAGAACCCAACAAACCCCAACCACGACAGAACCCGACAAACCCCAACCATCACAGACCCTGACAAACTCCAACCACGACAGAACACGACAAACTCCAACCACGACAAACTCGACAAACTCCAACCACGACAGAACCCAACAAACTCCAACCACGACAAACTCCAACTATGACAAACTCCAACCACGACAGAACCCAGCAAACTCCAACCACGACAAACCCGACAAACTCCAACCACGACAGAACCCAACAAACTCCAACAACAACAGAACCCGATAAACCCCAATCACGACAAACCCGACAGAACCCAACAAACTCCAACAACAACAGAACACAACAAACTCCAACCACGACAAACCCGACAAACTCCAACTATGACAAACTCCAACCACGACAAACCCGACAAACTCCAACCACGACAAACTCCAACCACGACAAACTCCAACCACGACAGAACCCAGCAAACTCCAACCAGAACAAACCCGACAAACTCGAACTATGACAGAATTAAGGTGGAGACGGTTTCAACGTAACCAATCCTGTGTCTAGAGTAACATACTGGAGAGCAGTAGAGCTTGTGTGTAGTGTAGTGAGGAACACAGAGAAAGACATTTCCGATATTATTTTCATCGTGGTGTATATCTTATTATCTGATGAAGCTTTATACATGGTTATTTATTTACAAGGTTTTTTGATAAGAAAAACAAATCTGTTTCCGAGTTTCCCGACCGATGTAAATAGGGACGTGGTCATCTTTATTTGTCCCCTCTTTACTACAGAATACCACATTTTCCTTTCATTATCAGAGACTACAACATAATCTGGTTTCTGTCTATTACACAGATTTCACTCCTGCTAGATTTTTATGCCACGGGATCGAAAGATCGGGGGCATATTGCTGTTGTGCTGTTCAACTTTAACCATAACTATTGCAACGTGACAATTGTGACAAGACATTTCTGGTGGTATTTTTGACCATGTGACCTTGACCGTGACCTTAAACCTACATTTGAATGTTAAAAAAATAATTACCCCAATGAAGTGTGCATACAATAGGCACATGCTATACACGGTAGAGTTTTAATGTACCACTTCAGAATTTTGTTGCTAACCGGTGTTATACTTGAAATTTGATCCTACACCAGGTTTTTCCAAGCATTAAAGGTTGGTATAACATTCCTAAAACATGACAAAGATTGTACAACATTATATAGAGTGTTGGCTTCCAATATCTCATCCTCTTGGCAAAATTGAAGGTACAAGTAATTTGATTGGTTCCCGGAGAAAAGAAAACAGCTAACCAATCACAAGATGATATGCTTCTTTGAAGATTACAAAGAAGCGACACAAACTTCAAAGTCGGTACAATATACCATTATGCGTACATCAAAGGATCAAATGAGTATTTTCGTCTTGTCCACAAGGTGTCACACACGGAGCCTTCAATTTGGTCATAACATGATCCAGGGGTGCAGAGAGCAAAAGTGATGGTAAACCCTGGAGTATCGAGGATGCCAATAGTTTTGTTTAAAATCGAGGTTGATTGCACTTCTGGTTATTACACATAAACCAACAAATACATGAATATCTGATAGCTTTATTCATAAACATTTTTGTCAGAACAATGTAGGAAATGAAATAACGGCAGAACATTACTTGTGTTACAAAACGCAGGACTTTGAAGCTCTTCCTCATCACAAACATTTTTGACCAACTGAATGCTGTCTGGACACGTTTTGAATACCTTCGATTTATCCACCAAAAACTGACCTTAATCGCGCGCACATTTTCAAACTTACGTCTGACACATGGAGTTTGGGATTATGGTTGTGTTTAATTTATTGGACTAACCTTTGGTAAACCTGACTATGATTTACAAGCAGTTATTGTAGTGGTTCAGTCTATGGTGTGAATGATAAAGGGTTTGTTGTCAGCAGTTATTGTAGTGGTTCAGTCTATGGTGTGAATGATAAAGGGTTTGATGTCGGCAGTTATTGTAGTGGTTCTGTCTATGGTGTGAATGATAAAGGGTTTGTTGTCAGCAGTTATTGTAGTGGTTCAGTCTATGGTGTGAATGATAAAGGGTTTGTTGTCAGCAGTTATTGTAGTGGTTCAGACTATGGTGTGAATGATAAAGGGTTTGTTGTCAGCAGTTATTGTAGTGGTTCAGTCTATGGTGTGAATGATAAAGGGTTTGTTGTCAGCATTTATTGTAGTGGTTCAGTCTATGGTGTGAATGATAAAGGGTTTGTTGTCAGCATTTATTGTAGTGGTTCAGTCTATGGTGTGATTGATAAAGGGTTTGTTGTCAGCATTTATTGTAGTGGTTCAGTCGATGGAGTGAATGATAAAGGGTTTGTTGTCGGTAGTTATTGTAGTGGTTCAGTCTATGGTGTGATTGATAAAGGGTTTGTTGTCAGTAGTTATTGTAGTGGTTCAGTCTATAGTGTGAATGATAAAGGGTTTGTTTTCATCAGTTATTGTACTGGTTCAGTCTATGGTGTGAAAGATAAAGGGTTTGTTGTCGGCAGTAATTGTAGTGGTTCAGTCTATGGTGTGAATGATAAAGGGTTTGCTGTCAGTAGTTATTGTAGTGGTTCAGTCTATAGTGTGAATGATAAAGGGTTTGTTTTCATCAGTTATTGTACTGGTTCAGTCTATGGTGTGAATGATAAAGGGTTTGTTGTCGGTAGTAATTGTAGTGGTTCAGTCTATGGTGTGAATGATAAAGGGTTTGCTGTCGGCAGTTATTGTAGTGGTTCAGTCTATGGTGTGAATGATAAAGGGTTTGTTGTCGGCAGTTATTGTAGTGGTTCAGTCTATGGTGTGATTGATAAAGGGTTTGTTGTCAGTAGTTATTGTAGTGGTTCAGTCTATAGTGTGAATGATAAAGGGTTTGTTGTCAGCAGTTATTGTAGTGGTTCAGACTATGGTGTGAATGATAAAGGGTTTGTTGTCGGCAGTTATTGTAGTGGTTCTGTCTATGGTGTGAATGATAAAGGGTTTGTTGTCAGCAGTTATTGTAGTGGTTCAGTCTATGGTGTGAATGATAAAGGGTTTGTTGTCAGCAGTTATTGTAGTGGTTCAGACTATGGTGTGAATGATAAAGGGTTTGTTGTCAGCAGTTATTGAAGTGGTTATAGAAGGGTGACTTCCCTACAGATCTATTACATATCCGATCTGGTTATACCATAAAGTGGGCTATAGATAGAACACAGCAGTTGATGTCTGACACTGCTAGCGATTTCTTCTTTTTCTGAATCTGGTTCTGGTGTGGGCTTTATACCAATCCTCTAAATCCTCCACTAGGGTAGGGAGCTCGTGCCCTCTCGTCTCCGGAAGCAGAGGAAGGATTAAGGTAACGATCAAACACAGACAACCAAATATTGCACCAGGAGCCCATCTTACCTGCTCAGTCTGCAAACAAAACAATATGGCTGCTATTTATAGATACCACACGCATTGTAGTTTCTATCAGATAAAAAATCAGTTGATTGTTTTCGTGTCATTTATGATAACGTATCCTATTGGAATGTAAATAATGATTAATTATGAAATACAAAAGGGGTTTTGGATAATAATGATTGCCTATCTTTAAATCTGCTGGTTGTGACGTTGTACAAATCAAACGGTAAGTTTCAAATCAAAAGTAAGTGTATAATGACAGCTTCAGTGTGACCATTATGACACTTCATTTTGTGGGCATATCTGTAGGTGATTGTCCAAACTTATAGTTACGGTTCAGCAAAACCAACCATTTGGTATTGAAAATAATAAAGATTATTTATTGTGGAAATTTCTTTCAATATGTTAACAACCATACCATTTTCATAATCTGCCATACTTTCTCCACACTTTTACTAAGACACAAGGTAAAATACACCAAGGACGAAACATCTGTGTGATACAGCATCACTACGGAGTCCCAGAAGGACGAAAGAACTGTGTGATACAACATCATTAAATAGACATAGAAGGACGAAACAGCTGTGTGATACAGCACCACTAAGGAGTCCTAGAAGGACGAAAGAGCTGTGTGATACAGCATCATTAAGGAGTCCTAGAAGGACGAAAGAGCTGTGTGATACAGCAATATTAAGGAGTCCTATTATATTGATTTCTGGCTGTCATATATTGATTTCTAACTGTTATATATTGATTTCTGACTATTAAATATTGATTTCTGGCTGTCATATATTGATTTCTGACTGTTATACATTGATTTGTGGCTGTTATCAATTGATTTCTGACTGTTATATATTGATTTCTGACTGTTATATATTGATTTCTGACTGTTATATATTGATTTCTGACTGTTATATATTGATTTCTGGCTGTTATATGTTGATTTCTGACTGTTATATATTGATTTCTGGCTGTTATCAATTGATTTCTGACTATTATATATTGATTTCTGTCTGTTATATATTGATTTCTGACAGTTATATATTGATTTCTGACTGTTATATATTGATTTCTGGCTGTTATATATTGATTTCTGACTGTTATATATTGATTTCTGACTGTTATATATTGATTTCTGACTGTTTTATATTGATTTCTGACAGTTATATATTGATTTCTGACTGTAACATATTGATTTCTGACTGTTATTTATTGATTTCTGACTATTATATATTGATTTCTGACAGTTATATATTGATTTCTGACTATTATATATTGATTTCTGACAGTTATATATTGATTTCTGACTGTTATATATTGATTTCTGACTATTATATATTGATTTCTGACTGTTCTATATTGATTTCTGACTATTATATATTGATTTCTGACTATTATATATTGATTTCTGACTGTTATATATTGATTTCTGACTATTATATATTGATTCCTAGCTGTTATATATTGATTTCTGACTGTTATATATTGATTTCTGACTGTTATATATTGATTTCTGACTGTTTTACATTGATTTGTGGCTGTTATATATTGATTTCTGGCTGTTATATATTGATTTCTGACAGTTATATATTGATTTCTGACTGTTATTTATTGATTTCTGACAGTTATATATTGATTTCTGGCTGTTATATATTGATTTCTGGCTGTTATATATTGATTTCTGACTGTTACATATTGATTTCTGGCTGTTATACATTGATTTCTGACTGTTATATATTGATTTCTGGCTGTTATATATTGATTTCTGACTGTTATATATTGATTTCTGGCTGTTATATATTGATTCCTGGCTGTTATATATTGATTTCTGGCTGTTATATATTGATTTCTGACTGTTATATATTGATTTCTGACTGTTATACATTGATTTCTGACTGTTATATATTGATTTCTAACTGTTACATATTGATTTCTGACTGTTACACATTGATTTGTGGCTGTTATCAATTGATTTCTGACTGTTATATATTGATTTCTGACTGTTATATATTGATTTCTGACTGTTATACATTGATTTGTGGCTGTTATCAATTGATTTCTGACTGTTATATATTGATTTCTGACTGTTATATATTGATTTCTGGCTGTCATATATTGATTTCTGACTATTATATATTGATTTCTGTCTGTCAGATATTGATTCCTAGCTGTTATATATTGATTTCTGACAGTTATATATTGATTTCTGACTCTTATATATTGATTTCTGACTGTTATTTATTGATTTCTGACTGTTATATATTGATTTCTGACTGTTATATATTGATTTCTGACTGTTACATATTGATTTCTGACTGTTATATATTGATTTCTGACTGTTATATATTGATTTCTAACTGTTACATATTGATTTCTGACTGTTATACATTGATTTCTGACTGTTATCAATTGATTTCTGACTGTTATATATTGATTTCTGACTATTATATATTGATTTCTGGCTGTTATATATTGATTTCTGACTGTTATACATTGATTTGTGGCTGTTATCAATTGATTTCTGACTATTATATATTGATTTCTGACTGTCATATATTGATTTCTGACTATTATATATTGATTTCTGACTGTTATATATTGATTTCTGACTGTTACATATTGATTTCTGACTGTTATCAATTGATTTCTGACTGTTATATATTGATTTCTGACTGTTATATATTGATTTCTGACTGTTATATATTGATTTCTGACAGTTATATATTGATTTCTGACTGTTATTGATTGATTTCTGACTGTTATATATTGATTTCTGACTGTTATATATTGATTTCTGACAGTTATATATTGATTTCTGACTGTTTTATATTGATTTCTGACAGTTATATATTGATTTCTGACTGTTTTACATTGATTTCTCTCTGTATTATATTGTTTTTTGCTGAGATTTTCAAAAGATTCCATTTATTTGAAGAAAGCAATGAAGGTGGTCCTCTATAACAATTGTTATTACCTAAAACGATCGTCAATTACTCATCATTTTATGGACTCCTTCGTGGATTGAATCCACACGGCCATCAATTATGTCAGAGTACAGTATGTTATCTAATCTATCAAACTGTTTTATTGGTAAAAAAAGTATCTACAAGGCATGTGGTGCTGATGGAAATATAAAGAGACATATAGTGTAAAGCTTGAATAACGAAGAATTTACATGTTCTAACGCCTTCAAAATCCTGAATAGGTTTAAATGTAGATTGTTTTACCTGAGGTTGGTCGGGAAAATCTCAGGTGTATAGAGAAACAAACAACTGAACGATCCTGTAATTCCAAGTTTGCCAAGGAAAAAGAACACCATGATAGGTATATTAGCCCCTGGTGAATCTGGAAAAAAAATTCCCAGAACAGAACAGATGAGCTGTCTATATATTCATTTATCAAGTTTTATACATGTATATAAGTTGATTAATTAATCTAACATCAATAGATTTCTCAAAAGTATTATTACAGGTAACAGACTGGCTATAATGACATGAAACAGATTTACTGTAATTGCAGGTAACAGACTGGATGTAATTACATGTAACAGACTGGATGTAATTACATGTAACATATTGAATGTAATTACAGGTAACAGACTGGATGTAATTACATGTAACAGACTGGATGTAATAACAGGTAACAGACTGGATGTAATAGCAGCTAACAGGCTGGATGTAATTACATGTAACAGACTGGATGTAATTACATGTAACAGACTGGATGTAATAACAGGTAACAGACTGGCCATAATTACAGGTAACAGACTGGATGTAATTACAGGTAACAGACTGGCTATAATTACAGGTAACAGACTGGATGTGATAACAGGTAACAGACTTACTGTAATTACAGGTAACAGACTGGATGTAATTACATGTAACAGACTGAATGTAATTACAGGTAACAGACTGGATGTAATTACAGGTAACAGACTGGCTATGATAACAGGTAACAGACTTACTGTAATTATAGGTAACAAACAGGATTTACTTACCGGTAACAGAATGGTTATAATTACAGGTAACAGACCGGATGTATTTACATTGTTTTATACCAATGCACAATATTTTTATCGTGATGCTAAATGGTTAAATGAACATCTATCAAAATGATCTTATTTCCATAAAATTGTTTATAGATCTGTTCGTACCTGAGAAATAGTTCGCTACTGTCCCTGCTAGCAATGAAATAGCAGCTATGGCGTGGAATATGATACAAAATCGTTTTCGTCCAATTCTGCAAAAAAAATTATAACAATAAGTAAAATACAACATGGTACAATAGGGGAAAATCACGTGACTAAGCTGATGTATATTAACCGGAATAAAGGGAGGTTGAGGGATCCGAGTGAGACGGGATTTAAAACTTTACATGAATGAGTTAGTTCAGAATAAAATAAAAATATTAAGTTACCAAGTTTAATATTCAACCACCTTACAAACATTTAATTTAATGTTTTACAATAAACCAGGGTAACAGTCTGACAGTGACAGTACTATCAAATCAGGGTAACAGTCTGACAGTGACAGTACTATCAAATCAGGGTTACAGTCTGACAGTGACAGTACTATCAAATCAGGGTTACAGTCTGACAGTGACAGTACTATCAAATCAGGGTTACAGTCTGACAGTGACAGTACTATCAAATCAGGGTTACAGTCTGACAATGATGGTACTATCAAATCAGGGTTACAGTCTGACAATGATGGTACTATCAAATCAGGGTTACAGTCTGACAATGATGGTACTATCAAATCGGGGTAACAGTCTGACAGTGACAGTACTATCAAATCAGGGTAACAGTCTGACAGTGACAGTACTATCAAATCAGGGTTACAGTCTGACAATGATGGTACTGTCAAATCGGGGTAACAGTCTGACAGTGACAGTACTATCAAATCAGGGTAACAGTCTGACAGTGACAGTACTATCAAATCAGGGTAACAGTCTGACAGTGACAGTACTATCAAATCAGGGTTACAGTCTGACAATGACAGTACTATCAAATCAGGGTAACAGTCTGACAGTGACAGCACTATCAAATCAGGGTTACAGTCTGACAGTGACAGCACTATCAAATCAGGGTAACAGTCTGACAGTGACAGTACTATCAAATCAGGGTAACAGTCTGACAATGACAGTACTATCAAATCAGGGTAACAGTCTGACAGTGACAGTACTATCAAATCGGGGTAACAGTCTGACAGTGACAGTACTATCAAATCAGGGTTACAGTCTGACAATGATGGTACTATCAAATCAGGGTTACAGTCTGACAATGATGGTACTATCAAATCAGGGTTACAGTCTGACAATGATGGTACTATCAAATCAGGGTTACAGTCTGACAGTGACAGTACTATCAAATCAGGGTAACAGTCTGACAGTACTATCAAATCAGGGTAACAGTCTGACAGTGACAGTACTATCAAATCAGGGTAACAGTCTGACAGTGACAGCACTATCAAATCAGGGTTACAGTCTGACAGTGACAGCACTATCAAATCAGGGTAACAGTCTGACAGTGACAGTACTATCAAATCAGGGTAACAGTCTGACAGTGACAGTACTATCAAATCAGGGTTACAGTCTGACAGTGACAGCACTATCAAATCAGGGTAACAGTCTGACAGTGACAGTACTATCAAATCAGGGTAACAGTCTGACAATGACAGTACTATCAAATCAGGGTAACAGTCTGACAGTGACAGTACTATCAAATCAGGGTAACAGTCTGACAGTGACAGTACTATCAAATCAGGGTAACAGTCTGACAATGACAGTACTATCAAATCAGGGTTACAGTCTGACAGTGACAGTACTATCAAATCAGGGTAACAGTCTGACAATGACGGTACTATCAAATCAGGGTTACAGTCTGACAATGATGGTACTATCAAATCAGGGTTACAGTCTGACAATGATGGTACTATCAAATCAGGGTTACAGTCTGACAATGATGGTACTATCAAATCAGGGTTACAGTCTGACAGTGACAGTACTATCAAATCAGGGTAACAGTCTGACAGTACTATCAAATCAGGGTAATAGTCTGACAGTGACAGTACTATCAAATCAGGGTTACAGTCTGACAGTGACAATACTCTCAAATCGGGGTAACAGTCTGACAGTGACAGCACTATCAAATCAGGGTTACAGTCTGACAGTGACAGTACTATCAAACCAGGGTAACAGTCTGACAGTGACAGTACTATCAAATCAGGGTAACAGTCTGACAGTGACAATACTATCAAATCAGGGTAACAGTCTGACAATGACGGTACTATCAAATCAGGGTAACAGTCTGACAGTGACAGTACTATCAAATCAGGGTAACAGTCTGACAATGATGGTATTATCAAATCAGATATGATGATGATTTATTTTTTTATTTTTTGTTTTGTATTTACATTATAACATAAAAAAATCAATTCACAGTATCAACCATTTAACGATTTACATATATATACATAAATACTCTTACATAGTTATAGACAATAAACACATTGAATATATCAAATTATCTTACATCATACTTCATTTACATACTTACATATCACAGAATCTATTATGTAGAGAAATGAAAGTAAAAAAAAAGGGTAGAGCAATATTAGACATTGCTAACCTAGAGGAAAGGGGAGATGAGAAGAGGATTGGAGATGTGAGATGTGGGGTGGTTTTGTTGGCTGCTTTACTTGAGGAATGTTAAGGACAATTAGGTGAAAATATTTAGATATCATGTTAAATAGGTTTTCCCGTTTACTCCATGTATTTCTAAATTTTTCTTTCAAAAAGTCTTTTTTTACTATTTGTTAAATACTTCTGTATAGTAATCTTTCACGTTGTTGACTAAAGCATTGATTCTTTAAAGACTTATTAAGACATGTAGATATATTGTTTAATGATAAAAACGGTTATATCATCAGCAGTAAAATGACGACATCTATTATTTATAAACCTGAATAGGAAGGATTGTTTGTTGATTGAAAACGGTATAAAAAGAGCATGTAGGGGTGTTTCTAGACTTTGTAGAAGCTTTTGTACTTCCTGGTATTCCCACATTAAGTAATTTCTAGTTTCCCTTTCTGAATTACAAAATGAACACAGTGGACTAGCAACTGCATCTTCTTTAGATAGTTTAGATTTTGTGGTAAGAATGTGGTGTGATATTCCGAAGCCATTAAAGTTTACTATTTCTTGTGAATTTATAAGGAATTGTATAAATTTTATTTCATTCTCTTTCACCAAACAAGAACTATTCCTACCATTTTAACCAGCAGCTATGATATTATTTTGATTAAGAATGTTGTGGAAAAATTTGGATCCACAAGTATTTTGCAGAAAGGTCTATATATTTGGAGTTAAGAAAGGGCGAATAACTGGTTTCAAATCTATTGATAAGGGATCTGGCAGATATTTGCGACTAGCAGATATTAATCCATGAACTTGAAGACAATTTGTGTGAAGTCGGTTTTTTTTTTTCTGAAAGCTCTTCGAATATATATAAGGAAACGTTATCTGTAATCTTGATCAGAATGAGTGTGTTTTCCTGATTTATACCATGATTGATAGAAGACTGATTTACCTGCAATAGTAATATTTTATTATACTAGATATTTTGGGTTAACGGTGATCTTTCATCAAATTCCCTAATGTCTTCAATTTAGGGTTATAGCAACGGTCAGTGTTATAGCACAGGTCAGTGTTATAGCAACGGTCAGTGTTATAGCACCGCTTAGTGTTATAGCACCGCTTAGTGTTATAGCACCGGTCAGTGTTATAGCACAGGTCAGTGTTATAACACCTGTCAGTGTTATAACACCGGTCAGTATTATAGCACCGGTCAGTGTTATAGCAACGGTCAGTGTTATAGCACAGGTCAGTGTTATAGCACCTGTCAGTGTTATAGCACCGGTCAGTGTTATAGCAACGGTCAGTGTTATAGCACAGGTCAGTGTTATAACACCTGTCAGTGTTATAGCACCGGTCAGTATTATAGCACCTGTCAGTGTTATAGCACCGGTCAGTGTTATAGCACAGGTCAGTGTTATAGCACCTGTCAGTGTTATAGCACCGGTCAGTATTATAGCACCGGTCAGTGTTATAGCAACGGTCAGTGTTATAGCACCGGTCAGTGTTATAGCACAGGTCAGTGTTATAGCAACGGTCAGTGTTATAGCACCGCTTAGTGTTATAGCACCGCTTAGTGTTATAGCACCGGTCAGTGTTATAGCACAGGTCAGTGTTATAACACCTGTCAGTGTTATAACACCGGTCAGTATTATAGCACCGGTCAGTGTTATAGCAACGGTCAGTGTTATAGCACAGGTCAGTGTTATAGCACCTGTCAGTGTTATAGCACCGGTCAGTGTTATAGCACCGGTCAGTGTTATAGCAACGGTCAGTGTTATAGCACAGGTCAGTGTTATAACACCTGTCAGTGTTATAGCACCGGTCAGTATTATAGCACCTGTCAGTGTTATAGCACCGGTCAGTGTTATAGCACCGGTCAGTGTTATAGCACAGGTCAGTGTTATAGCACCTGTCAGTGTTATAGCACCGGTCAGTATTATAGCACCGGTCAGTGTTATAGCAACGGTCAGTGTTATAGCACCGGTCAGTGTTATAGCAACGGTCAGTGTTATAGCATCGGTCAGTGTTATAGCACAGGTCAGTGTTATAGCACCTGTCAGCGTTATAGCACCTGTCAGTGTTATAGCAACTGTCAGTGTTATAGCACCGGTCAGTGCACCGGTCAGTGTTATAGCACCGGTCAGTGTTGTAGCACAGGTCAGTGTTATAGCACCTGTCAGTGTTATAGCACCTGTCAGTGTTATAGTACCGGTCAGTGTTATAGCACCGGTCAATGTTATAGCACCTGTCAGTGTTATAGCACCTGTCAGTGTTATAGCACCTGTCAGTGTTATAGCACCGGTCAATATTATAGCACCTGTCAGTTATAGCACCTGTCAGTGTTATAGCACCTGTCAGTGTTATAGCACCGGTCTATGTTATAGCACCGATTAGAGTTCAGGTGAAAACAGTTACCTTTAAAATGTTCTTATTGTTTCTCTAGGCGTTCCGATATTATCATTAAAGTGGCTTAAGTATGATCAAATAGAGCGACCAATAACAGATCTTTACAATTATCATCGTTATTAATACTTTAACGGCCCGTCCATACATAAAAGATCATTAGGGCCATCAATAGGTGAAAGACAGCGATGCAAAAGGAAATGACATCTAACGAACTATAAGGTACATTTATACTGTGTATATTGTGTATATTTATATGTATAGGTCATAATAGTTCGCTTGGTGCCATGTTTAAGATTTCCAGCCGGAAACTTCCGTGTAATTTGTCAGCTAACTTACCCTGGGGATAAATAACAGGACGGCGCCACGAATGACCAGCGGGTCAATGTGATGACCGGAGTCCAGCAACTCAAAATGTGGCTGTAGCAAGATTTACATTATTGAAATAAATATCAACAGAATTTTGTGTAATTGTGCAAATCAATAACAGCAAACCACTTGTGAAACCAACAAAAAGGCTAGTTCAGCAACTCAGATTTACACTGCTTGCGTCATACAGACGTGCAATGTAACACGCTCCGCAGGGTTACACTGTCTGTGTCATTCAGGCGTACGATGTAACACGCTCCGCAGGGTTACACTGTCTGTGTCATACAGGCGTACGATGTAACACGCTCCGCAGGGTTACACTGTCTGTGTCATACAGGCGTACGATGTAACACGCTCCGCAGGGTAACACTGTCTGTGTCATACACGCGTACGATGTAACACGCTCCGCAGGGTTACACTGTCTGTGTCATACAGGCGTACGATGTAACACGCTCCGCAGGGTTACACTGTCTGTGTCATACAGGCGTACGATGTAACACGCTCCGCAGGGTTACACTGTCTGTGTCATACAGGCGTACGATGTAACACGCTCCGCAGGGTAACACTGTCTGTGTCATACAGGCGTACGATGTAACACGCTCCGCAGGGTTACACTGTCTGTGTCATACAGGCGTACGATGTAACACGCTCCGCAGGGTTACACTGTCTGTGTCATACAGGCGCACGATGTTACGTGCTCCGCAGGGTTACACTGTCTGTGTCATACAGGCGTACGATGTAACACGCTCCGCAGGGTTACACTGTCTGTGTCATACAGGCGCACGATGTTACATGCTCCGCAGGGTTACACTGTCTGTGTCATACATGCGGACGATGTAACACGCTCCGCAGGGTTACACTGTCTGTGTCATACAGGCGCACGATGTTACATGCTCCGCAGGGTTACACTGTCTGTGTCATACAGGCGTACGATGTAACACGCTCCGCAGGGTTACACTGTCTGTGTCATACAGGCGCACGATGTTACATGCTCCGCAGGGTTACACTGTCTGTGTCATACATGCGGACGATGTAACACGCTCCGCAGGGTTACACTGTCTGTGTCATACAGGCGCACGATGTTACATGCTCCGCAGGGTTACACTGTCTGTGTCATACAGGCGTACGATGTAACACGCTCCGCAGGGTTACACTGTCTGTATCATACAGGCGTACGGTTGTAACACGCTCCGCAGGGTTACACTGTCTGTGTCATACAGGCATACGATATTACATGTTCCACAGGGTTACACTGTCTGTATCATACAGACGTACGATGTTACAATTTTGCAGTTGTTACCGATATGGCAAACGCTCGGTTGTTTCCGTTAATCACGTCCACGTATTGAATACTTCATAAAACATCGAAAGCGTATATCAAAATTTTGGTACTCATACCACTTGATTTAGCATCAATATAAAGATGTCACGGGACCAATATCATTAACATTTCATACAAAATGTCATGAGAGCAATATCATTAGTATTTAATATAAAATGTCACGAGACCAAAATTATTAATATTTAATATAAAATGTCACGAGACCAATATCATTAGTATTTGATATAAAATGTCACGGGACCAATATCATTAATATTTAATATAAAATATCACGGAGACCAATATCATTAGTATTTGATATAAAGATGTCTCGAGACCAAAATCATTAATATTTAATATAAAATGTCACGAGACCATTATCTTTAGTATTTAATATAAAATGTCATGAGACCAATACCATTAGTATTTAATATAAAATGTCACGAGACCAATATCATTAGTATTTAATATAAAATGTCATGAGACCAATACCATTAGTATTTAATATAAAATGTCACGAGACCAATACCATTAGTATTTAATATAAAAGGTCACGAGACCAATACCATTAGTATTTAATATAAAATGTCACGAGACCAATATCATTAGTATTTAATATAAAATGTCATGAGACCAATACCATTAGTATTTAATATAAAATGTAACGGGACCAATATCATTAGTATTTAATATAAAATGTCTCGAGACCAAAATCATTAATATTTAATATAAAATATCACGGAGACCAATATCATTAGTATTTAATATAAAATATCACGGGACCAATATCATTAGTATTTAATATAAAGATGTCTCGAGACCAATATCATTAATATTTAATATAATATATCACGAGACCAATATCATTAGTATTGAATATAAAATGTCACGGGACCAATATCGTTAGTATTTAATATAAAATGTCACGGGACCAATATCTTAATATTTAATATCAAAATATCACGGAGACCAATATCATTAGTATTTAATATAAAATGTCACGGGACCAATATCATTAGTATTTAATATAAAATTAGTATTTAATATAAAATGTCACGAGACCAATATCATTTATATTTAATATAAAATGTCAGGAGACCAATATCATTAGTATTTAATATAAAATTAGTATTTAATATAAAATGTCACGAGACCAATATCATTTATATTTAATATAAAATGTCAGGAGACCAATATCATTAGTATTTAATATAAAATTAGTATTTAATATAAAATGTCAGGAGACCAATATCATTAGTATTTAATATAAAATTAGTATTTAATATAAAATGTCAGGAGACCAATATCTTTAGTATTTAATATAAAATATCACGGAGAGCAATATCATTAGTATTTAATATAAAATGTCACGAGACCAATATCATTTATATTTAATATAAAGATGTCACGAGACCATTATCTTTAGTATTTAATATAAAATATCACGGAGACCAATATCATTAATATTTAATATAAAATACCACGAGACCAATACCATTAGTATTTAATATAAAATGTCACGAGACCAATATCATTTATATTTAATATAAAATGTCACGAGACCAATATCATTAGTATTTAATATAAAATGTCACGAGACCAATATCATTAATATCTAATATAAAATATCACGAGACCAATACCATTAGTATTTAATATAAAATGTCACGGGACCAATACCATTTATATTTAATATAAAATGTCACGAGACCAATATCATTAGTATTTAATATAAAATATCACGAGACCAATACCATTAGTATTTAATATAAAATGTCACGAGACCAATATCATTTATATTTAATATAAAATGTCACGGGACCAATATCATTAGTATTTAATATAAAATATCACGAGACCAATACCATTAGTATTTAATATAAAATGTCACGAGACCAATATCATTTATATTTAATATAAAATGTCACGGGACCAATATCATTAATATTTAGTATAAAATGTCAGGAGACCAATGTCATTTATATTTAATATAAAATGTCACGGGACCAATATCATTAGTATTTAATATAAAATATCACGAGACCAATACCATTAGTATTTAATATAAAATTAGTATTTAATATAAAATGTCACGAGACCAATATCATTTATATTTAATATAAAATGTCAGGAGACCAATATCATTAGTATTTAATATAAAATGTCACGAGACCAATATCATTAATAACTAATTTAAAATGTCAGGAGACCAATATCATTAATATTTAATATGAAATATCACGGAGACCAATATCATTATTATTTAATACAAGATGTCACGAGACCAATATCATATGTATTTTATATAAAATAAAGTGTGGTGAGAAATATAATATTGTTGTAAATAAAATGCAGTGATAATGTCAGCCCGAATCTAATGGTTTATTACACAAGTATGACAAGTAATAGTTGTAATATTACAGTATAATGATAATACAATTCCTTGAAACCGCACAGGTATAAATTCCTCAGTCCGTAGTATGAGAAACAATTACAAAAACAAAGTAAAGAGTTATTGTTAGTCACCGAAGGCACTTATTTGAAAATTGTACTGCATATTGGCAGACACATCAAGTTATCAAGTCACAATACTGTAAGGAAGTGATTAATCGATGTATTGATTTATAGGAATAGAAATGATTTCGATTTACACAACAAGAAGGACACCAGGAGAGTGATGAGCCTCAGAGATGGAATAATTTTTGGGGATAACGAATGCCTTTGAGCTGCATTATTTCTGGATGACACGGTATTGTATGTAGAATCTAAAGCGATCCGAAGTGATCGCTGATCTGCATTATTGCAATGAATTGTTGGTTTTGAATTCCTTTGATTTTGAACATTTTCGTCTTCAATTGGGCAATACTCGGTTTGGCGCATGGGGGTCAGGGCTGTTTCTTCCACACACAGTCGTGTCATTACTTTCTTAACCATGTCCATCTCCATTTCATTGTGCCCCGTCAACTTCCGGTTGAACGTCCATACAGTGGCAGAATCTGGGTCACACGTGCCGTCATCGAGGATCTCGAGACAAAAGTACACAACGGAGTATCCGACATAATCTGTATCAACAATCCAAAATGGCTGACAAGGCAGGAACCATCGAACAGGAAAATTAACTTCAAGTTTAGCCGTGTTCCGGGCATCAACAATTGAACCCTGACCCTTGGTGAATATGCAACGTCCGAAGAACTCGCCAACTTTGAAATAGAATGTAAAAACGTATCAGGGACGGCACTTCTCATGGTTTCAGGGGATGAAGAAGAACAATCATATTGATTTTTTATTTATATGTACATATTCACATAAGGCATCGACACATTGTATGTGATCGATCATTATTTTTATTGAAAAAATTATTATATTAATCTATCTACAAAATCTTTATCAGATATTAAAACATGATGTAAAACTTTGTCGTAATATAAACATACATACCAATGAACATGTCAATGTTCGAGTCATCCCGAACAGCAGTTTCCATTTGGAAATTCTTTGGATTGAATACTTCCTGGAATCTTCTAGACATAGCTGATGTCGGGCTTGACCAAAACCTTTGTCGCCGCCCAGCAGAAGTCGTTGTTCTTGATGACGAACCCATTGAACCCCTCGGCCAGCTGCCCTGTTGAGTTCCATCTGTAGGAGAAGGACTTCTCCTTCCCCCAGGAGGCCTCCTTGGTTTGCCTGTTGGACTTCCTGTTGGAACAGCTGTTCCGTCGGATTTCCTTAGCCATCCCTCCCTGGTTTCCGATCCTTGAGGATAACTGGATTCTGTCGGCGATTCTCCTTGCCGTGTTGAAAATAAGTCGTCACCACGGGACATCCTCGTGCCCCATGACCTGCGTGAACTTTGGCCTCCCATACTCCCAGGCCTATGTGTAACGTCATTTGGGACTGTCCCGTTGTCGCCCCTCCTTCTCCAGTGTCCCCACGAACGGGACCCGTTCTTTCCTCTTGACCAACGCCCGAAGAATTTATTAGCATTGTCGCCCCAACTCGTGCGTCCAGTTGAGTTTGTAAAATTCCGCGGGGAGAAGTCTATCCCCCATAGTCTCGTCATCGATACGAGAAACCATTTTCCTTCAAACTGATAAGGATCGAAATCTTCTTTCAGTTGAATATCCTCAACTTTACACTGTCCACCAACGAAAGAAAACCTGATGACAAGCAAAATGGAAACCCAAAGTAGCATTCTGGATGTCCGTAATACGTAGTAAAACGTTACGTTATGACAGTAAGTTTGAAAATGATCAGAAATCGTCGTTCGTTACTTACGAAACCAATCTCAGGAATAATGTTTACAAATATTCACCTTTCATACGTGACTATATGCCACGAGCGATTTCCCGCGTTTCTGGACTTTGTCAAAAGTTGACCCCGAGACGTATAGTATACTGATCAATAACAACTGTGTATATATATATACATGTTTGGGTGTGCGAATGTTTGTGTATACAAGTCATCCTTCTAGTATCCACCCTGCGGCAAATTACGACAAAATGCTAATCCTACTTATATTTTTTATATAAACACATGTGCCTCGGTATTCGGTACAAGTATTACTGCACACAGGACCTTGTTACCTGCACAGGCACCTCTCTCTACAACTATTGTAAATAACTATCAAATGAAAAAATAGGTACTCCAGTAATTTACAGCCAAACTTTTGCCTATAACACATTCCTCCCCACTATAGTCTAGTTCCATAATTAGAGTCAAAACATTGCATGCAGATGCCGTTGAGGACAACAAGGCGAACAAGACAACTTAAGTGGATCAGAGTTTACCACTTTATTCACTTGATTTCTTGTACTATTAAATGAACCAACAGTAGAATAAATAAAGCTGTACCCACATAAACAATAACAGTCAGATAACATAAACAATAACAGTCAGATAACATAAACAATAACAGTCAGACAACATAAACAATAACAGTCAGATAACAATTACATCAACAATAACAGTCAGATAACATAAACAATAACAGTCAGATAACATAAACAATAACAGTCAGATAACAATAACATCAACAATAACAGTCAGATAACATAAACAATAACAGTCAGACAACATCAACAATAACAGTCAGATAACATCAACAATAACAGTCAGATAACATAAACAATAACACTCAGATAACATAAACAATAACAGTCAGATAACAATTACATCAACAATAACAGTCAGATAACAATTACATCAACAATAACAGTCAGATAACATAAACAATAACAGTCAGATAACATAAACAATAACAGTCAGATAACAATTACATCAACAATAGCAGTCAGATAACATAAACAATAACAGTCAGATAACATAAACAATAACAGTCAGATAACATAAACAATAACAGTCAGATAACAATTACATCAACAATAACAGTCAGATAACATAAACAATAACAGTCAGATAACATAAACAATAACAGTCAGATAACAATTACATCAACAATAACAGTCAGATAACATAAACAATAACAGTCAGACAACATCAACAATAACATAAACAATAACAGTCAGATAACAATTACATCAACAATAACAGTCAGATAACAATTACATCAACAATAACAGTCAGATAACAATAACAGTCAGATAACAATTACATCAACAATAACAGTCAGATAACATAAACAATCACAGTCAGATAACAATTACATCAACAATAACAGTCAGATAACAATTACATCAACAATAACAGTCAGATAACATAAACAATAACAGTCAGATAACATAAACAATAACAGTCAGATAACAATTACATCAACAATAACAGTCAGATAACATAAACAATAACAGTCAGATAACAATTACATCAACAATAACAGTCAGATAACATAAACAATAACAGTCAGATAACAATTACATCAACAATAACAGTCAGATAACAATAACAGTCAGATAACAATTACATCAACAATAACAGTCAGATAACATAAACAATAACAGTCAGACAACATCAACAATAACAGTCAGATAACAATTACATCAACAATAACAGTCAGATAACAATAACAGTCAGATAACAATTACATCAACAATAACAGTCAGATAACATAAACAATAACAGTCAGACAACATCAACAATAACAGTCAGATAACAATTACATCAACAATAACAGTCAGATAACATAAACAATAACAGTCAGATAACAATAACAGTCAGATAACAATTACATCAACAATAACAGTCAGATAACAATAACAGTCAGATAACAATTACATCAACAATAACAGTCAGATAACAATTACATCAACAATAACAGTCAGATAACATAAACAATAACAGTCAGATAACATTAACAATAACAGTCAGATAACAATAACAGTCAGATAACAATTACATCAACAATAACAGTCAGATAACAATAACAGTCAGACAACATCAACAATAACAGTCAGATAACAATAACATAAACATAAACAATAACAGTCAGATAACATCAACAATAACAGTCAGATAACAATAACATAAACATAAACAATAACAGTCAGATAACAATAACAGTCAGATAACAATTACATCAACAATAACAGTCAGATAACAATAACAGTCAGATAACATCAACAATAACAGTCAGATAACAATTACATCAACAATAACAGTCAGATAACATAAACAATAACAGTCAGATAACATTAACAATAACAGTCAGATAACAATAACAGTCAGATAACAATTACATCAACAATAACAGTCAGATAACAATAACAGTCAGACAACATCAACAATAACAGTCAGATAACAATAACATAAACATAAACAATAACAGTCAGATAACATCAACAATAACAGTCAGATAACAATAACATAAACATAAACAATAACAGTCAGATAACAATAACAGTCAGATAACAATTACATCAACAATAACAGTCAGATAACAATAACAGTCAGATAACAATTACATCAACAATAACAGTCAGATAACATAAACAATAACAGTCAGATAACATAAACAATAACAGTCAGATAACAATTACATCAACAATAACAGTCAGATAACAATAACAGTCAGATAACAATTACATCAACAATAACAGTCAGATAACATAAACAATAACAGTCAGATAACATAAACAATAACAGTCAGATAACAATTACATCAACAATAACAGTCAGATAACATAAACAATAACAGTCAGACAACATCAACAATAACAGTCAGATAACAATAACAGTCAGATAACATAAACAATAACAGTCAGATAACATAAACAATCACAGTCAGATAACATAAACAATAACAGTCAGACAACATAAACAATAACTGTCAGATAACATAAACAATAACAGTCAGATAACATAAACAATAACAGTCAGATAACATAAACAATAACAGTCAGATAACATAAACAATAACAGTCAGATAACAATTACATCAACAATAACAGTCAGATAACATAAACAATCACAGTCAGATAACATAAACAATAACAGTCAGACAACAATTACATCAACAATAACAGTCAGATAACATAAACAATAACAGTCAGATAACATAAACAATAACAGTCAGATAACAATTACATCAACAATAACAGTCAGATAACAATTACATCAACAATAACAGTCAGATAACATAAACAATAACAGTCAGATAACATAAACAATAACAGTCAGATAACATAAACAATGACAGTCAGATAACATCAACAATAACAGTCAGATAACAATTACATCAACAATAACAGTCAGATAACATAAACAATCACAGTCAGATAACATAAACAATAACAGTCAGACAACAATTACATCAACAATAACAGTCAGATAACATAAACAATCACAGTCAGATAACATAAACAATAACAGTCAGACAACAATTACATCAACAATAACAGTCAGATAACAATTACATCAACAATAACAGTCAGATAACAATAACAATAACAGTCAGATAACAATTACATCAACAATAACAGTCAGATAACATAAACAATAACAGTCAGATAACATAAACAATAACAGTCAGATAACAATTACATCAACAATAACAGTCAGATAACAATTACATCAACAATAACAGTCAGATAACAATAACAATAACAGTCAGATAACAATTACATCAACAATAACAGTCAGATAACATAAACAATAACAGTCAGATAACATAAACAATAACAGTCAGATAACAATTACATCAACAATAACAGTCAGATAACAATAACAATAACAGTCAGATAACAATTACATCAACAATAACAGTCAGATAACATAAACAATAACAGTCAGATAACATAAACAATAACAGTCAGATAACAATTACATCAACAATAACAGTCAGATAACAATTACATCAACAATAACAGTCAGATAACAATAACAATAACAGTCAGATAACAATTACATCAACAATAACAGTCAGATAACATAAACAATAACAGTCAGATAACATAAACAATAACAGTCAGATAACAATTACATCAACAATAACAGTCAGATAACATAAACAATAACAGTCAGACAACATCAACAATAACAGTCAGATAACAATTACATCAACAATAACAGTCAGATAACAATAACAGTCAGATAACAATTACATCAACAATAACAGTCAGATAACAATTACATCAACAATAACAGTCAGATAACAATAACAGTCAGACAAACATCAACAATAACAGTCAGATAAACAATAACAGTCAGACATAACAATAACAGTCAGATAACAATAACAGTCAGATAACAATAACAGTCAGATAACAATAACAGTCAGATAACAATTACATCAACAATAACAGTCAGATAACATAAACAATAACAGTCAGATAACATAAACAATAACAGTCAGATAACATAAACAATAACAGTCAGATAACATAAACAATAACAGTCAGATAACAATTACATCAACAATAACAGTCAGATAACATAAACAATAACAGTCAGATAACATAAACAATAACAGTCAGATAACAACAACATAAACAATAACAGTCAGATAACATAAACTATAACAGTCAGATAACATAAACAATAACAGTCAGATAACAATTACATCAACAATAACAGTCAGATAACATAAACAATAACAGTCAGATAACATCAACAATAACAGTCAGATAACAACAACATAAACAATAACTGGCAGATAACAATTACATAAACAATAACAGTCAGATAACAATTACATAAACAATAACTGTCAGATAACATAAACAATAACAGTCAGATAACATAAACAATAACAGTCAGATAACAACAACATAAACAATAACAGTCAAATAACATCAACATTAACATTTGATTTCTTTAGAAACAATTATCGTATGTAAATATATATAAAAAATATGGGAATGCCTCTGAAATCCTTGGCACATTATAAAAATGTTCATTTCACAATATTATTACATAAATATCAGTATCTGGTTTTATCAACATTGGGAAGACTATATCAACCCAGATGGAAGGTACATCAACTGTTGGGAAAGCTATATCAATTTGTCAGTGTAGAAGGTTATTCAGTGCAGAAGGTTATTCAGTGTAGAAGGTTATTCAGTGTAGAAGGTTATTCAGTGCAGAAGGTTATTCAGTGCAGAAGGTTATTCAGTGTAGAAGGTTATTCAGTGTAGAAGGTTATTCAGTGTAGAAGGTTATTCAGTGTAGAAGGTTATTCAGTGTAGAAGGTTATTCAGTGTAGAAGGTTATTCAGTGTAGAAGGTTTGTCAATGTAGAAAGTTTTTCAGCGTAGAAGGTTTGTCAATGTAGAAAGTTTTTCAGTGTAGAAGGTTTGTCAGTGTAGAAGGTTTGTCAGTGTAGAAGGTTTGTCAATGTAGAAAGTTTTTCAGTGTAGAAGGTTTGTCAGTGTAGAAGGTTTTTCAGTGTAGAAGGTTTTTCAGCGTAGAAGGTTTGTCAATGTAGAAAGTTTTTCAGTGTAGAAGGTTTGTCAGTGTAGAAGGTTTGTCAGTGTAGAAGGTTTGTCAATGTAGAAAGTTTTTCAGTGTAGAAGGTTTGTCAGCGTAGAAGGTTTTTCAGTGTAGAAGGTTTGTCAGCGTAGAAGGTTTTTCAGTGTAGAAGGTTTGTCAGCGTAGAAGGTTTTTCAGTGTAGAAGGTTTGTCAGCGTAGAAGGTTTTTCAGTTTAAAAGATTTGTCAGTGTAGAAGATTTGTCATTGTAGGTTTGTCAGTGTAGAAGGTTTGTCAGTGTAGGTTTGTGAGTGTAGAAGATTTTTCAGTGTAGAAGGTTTGTCCGTGTAGGTTTGTCAATGCAGAAGGTTTTTCAATGTAGAAGGTTTTTCAGTGCAGAAGGTTTGTCAATGTAGAAGGTTTATCAGTGTACTGGACACTGGTTTGTTCACCATACATGCTATGAACATTGTACAATTACAACCTGTCACGTTAATATAATGAAACAAAAGACCAAGAAATATGCCTACGACCATTACAAATGACAATTAAAGCACAATCTTTACTTAATATATCATAACTAGGGAAAAACCTGGGGGAGAGAGAAAAGGACAATGTTCAGTTCCCTCAAAAGCTATCCCTTTTTATACACAAACCTACTTACTAAAATCCAAACTGCTTTCCTGGATCTTAAATGTTTGTTGTTGTAGCTGGGCGATTACATGGATAGCATGCCTACAAATTGAATGAAATTTAGATATGGTAACAAAAACATTATTTGAAATTCTTCAATTACTGAGAGAGAAAACACACACCAGCACCATTTTATGTAACTCACGCGACTGGGTACTTGCATTTAAAGATAACAAACAACATACTAGCTTTTATTTAGTATGGACCCCAGCTAACTAGCCTCTACATCGATATGAAAATTTAACATATTTTTTTAATTTTAAATGTTATTGAAATTGAATCCATTTGTACCTGTGACTTGGACCGGTTAATTTGTTAATATCTCGTATCGTTTTTTCAGTTCTTTAAAATGTAACTCACCCTCTGCTCCACTAGTTCTTCCAAAACTGTGTAACGAAAGATGCACATCAACACCCTATATAGTTACATTCGTTCCATCGGCCGGGGATGGACAAACATGCTTATGTAGGTTTTGTTTTCTAGGCCAGTTGAAAGCGTACCTGGTGACGTTGTAAAACTCTTTTGGGTCCAATCATTCGATGGGAAGCGGGACCAATTATCCGGAAAGTGGTATTTCAGAAACCCTAAAACATCTACTTCATATTTCCACAACAACAATTCTAATAGATTACATCAGTTAGGTATGTACCGTTTGGCATACTGGTATTCTTTATCGTTGAGCCAGATTCCCGCGGAGAAAGTGTTTTCGGAACAAAAGAGACATTCCTAATGGTAGGTGAAAAATAGTAACGTTGCGCTCTTTAAAGGCTTTGTCTTTTTTTTTACATATTACATGATACTTAAGCGTTCGTTAAACCGAGAAAGTTATACGCAAACAAAATCAAAATCGTTTCTTTAATGATATGTTTGACAGTCTTGAATTTACTGGTAAATACTGTTATATCTAATGTACTATGTAAAACATTTGTTTTGATACGAATTGAACTCCCTTACATGAATGCGTACCAAAAACCGTTGTTGTGATGCGACCGGCTTCCCACTTGTATTTAATCACATCGAAATACGACTTCGTTCAGATATAGTATACACGTACTTTGCATGATGTGTACTTGTATGGATTAGAATGTTTTAGTTTTGTAAGTCTGGGTACCGGAGGAGAAACTTACACTGTACAGTATTCACTCACACGAGAAAAGGACAAAATATACAGTTCTGCAGGTGATTGAGAACTTAAACTTTAATTTCAGATAATCAAGTTATAGTTATATAAACCAGACTAAATTTCACCGCTTTTTTAACTGACCTCGAGATTATTTTTCAATAGAATATTGCTTCTGGTTTTCGGAATATTAATGAAATAAAAGCAATACACATGTCACTTCCGGTCAACCGGTAAAGTTGATTTTTTTGACGCTGCGCTACCTTACTATCGAAAATCGATTATTTTTATCATTTAAGTGAATGACAGGTGGAACTGTGGTTGCAAGGTGGTAAGATATATTTGTTACTTAGTTTTGTATATAACCGGAATATTATTTTCTGATTATTTTGCAAGAAATACGTTAAGCTACCGTAGCTATGGCAAGTAGATGTAAACAAGATGGAGACCCGCCCATCGGCGACCAGTCAATGAAAAAAGGAAAGTCAGCTGGAAAAACTTCAAGAGGAGCCTCGTAGTCCAATTCAAGAACACAATCTCCAGCTGAATCGCCCTTCAAAACGCCATGGGGAAGCGACAATGAGGAAGATGGAGAGGAGGCATGGAAATGCCAGAAGTGTGGTAAATCGTTCACAGACCCACTGGCGAAAATGCCTAAGGTGCAAGCATCACTTCTGTATCAAGTGCTTAAATAAAACGGAGGATGTGTATAAATTCTTACAGTCATCTGATTCTAGGGGGTTTTGTGGATACTGCCGTGAGATGACAGGAAAGAACATTATAACTGACCGCAAGATTAAAGAGAGGTGTTAGATTATTATGCAGGCTTACGAGAGTAAAAAAGCGGCGATTGAATTGGAATTGAAGAGCAAATGTAATGAGGCAAAAGTCCAGGAAATTGTTAAAAAGGAAATTGGAGCTAAAAAGAATGTTGGATTGGCTGTAGGGAAAGGAGTTCAGAGAAAAGATATCATTGGCCACGATGAAGATGTGGAGTGTATCACCATGGAGACAGTAATAGCAGAGATGAATGAGAGGAAATCAAGAGAAAACAACATTGTAATCCACGGGATAGAAGAAGCCAATATAGATGACAAAAGTAAGAGAAAACAAGAAGATACTGAAATAATAAAAAGAATTCTTAGATCATGCGAGGTTACAGAGGAGGTGAACAACATCTCATAGGTTATCAGACTGGGAAAATTCAAGGAAACACAGAGAGAAACAAGTGAAAATACTGCTAGGGAGAGAAGTGGTGGGAGGCCCATACTGGTAACCTTCACCAAAATGAAATAAAAGCAGAGCTGTTCAGAAACATCAGGCATTTACACACGGCAGAGGAATTAAAAAAACATACAAATTTCAAACGGTCTGACTAAAACTGAGAGACCATGAGAGACAGCTGAGAGAAGAAGCTAGAAGGATGGAGTCACAGTCGTCGGGGAAAGTAAGGTTCAGGGTACGGGGTCCACCATGGTCAAGAAGAGCAATTGAATATTTGGACCCTGTAGGATCCAGTGATCACTGTGTCATTAGGTTTGAATACAACTGCTTCTTCAATCAAGATCAAACCACTCAGGAAAGATTGGACTACTACAGGGGAGACTATGGCACCATGCTGGAGGAACTTAACATTGACTGGGATCAAGAATTTAATGATACTTTGCAAATGTGGGACATATTCCTAGATAAGTTATCATCGGCAATTGAGAAACACGTTCCAAGGAGCAAGCCAAAAAATACTAAGGGTTCTTTTCCACTTTCACAGGATACAGTAAAGAGCATAAAAAGGAGACACAGAATGTGGGAGAGATATATGGAGGACCGCAGTAAAGAAAAACACAGGGAATACTGTAGAGCGAGGAACAAGAAAAAGGAGACGAAAGACAAAGATGTACATTTACAGATTGCGATTATTTACTTACCTGTAACAGATCGCTAATTATCCCGAACGAGATCTGTGTATTGATTTCACGTAATACATAAACATATCCATATATACTTACATGTAGAAGTTGTGGCCTGCATCAGTTTAAATATTCGAGAAATTTGATGAATAAAGGGCAATAACCCTGGTCTGGAACAATGGTTGTGCTATGCGACTGCCAGGCGAGCGCAATAGAAACTTGTATAACGTCTCCTCCGGCAAGGGACCATAAGTTTTGCGTTGTGTCCATCCTTTTTTCGTCCGTCATCCGCTACCATGTCTGACCTCTACCTCCTACAATACTTGTTACTGGCACTTCATACATGGTGAGGTGGTGTGTGGTGTAGTAACGGTGTGTGGTGTAGTAAAGTAGTCATTATGACCTCCATTTTGACCTTCGACATAAAACAGAAACTGGTTTGTCCGGACTCTGTTTCCTACATATCAAAACCTACAACTAATGGCTTTATACTAGTATGTAACGTTCCGCTAGTCTCCCAGTAGAGAAAAGCAATGTAGTTTTGACCGTCATTTGTTCTTTTATAGATATGACTCCTCCCATTCACTTGCTTATGGAGAGTTATGCCATACACATAAGGTTTATAGTGTGGAAGGGAAAACTATGGGAGGGGAGGTAACTCCCATCGCCTATCTTGTAACAGTTATGTAACTCATCGTTGAAGAGATAAAAAAAGAAGGGTCGGTGGAATTAAGAGAAGATGGAAGCACATGAAGGGGTTTTAGTCATGTGTGTCTATAGTTTTTAACATGGTGGAGAATTCTATCGAGCTTACGATAATGGGACAGACGGAATAATCACGATATACCAAAGGGGAGATAATTATACAGCCCTGTGTCAGTATTGAATAAATTTTTCCTTTTTAATTTACAGGAACGAGCAGAATCGGGTAGAATAGGGCCGTTTGAGTGATTTTAATAAAATTATTTTGCATTAATATCATCATATGTTAAACATTGTAAAGTAAGAATTGAAACATGGCTGGCAAATTAACTTTTGTCTTATTTCATAATTATACGGCTGGTTGAAATGAGGTTCCGAAAAGTCACGTGATGAACTCGGCTATCTCCGATCAATACAGCGATAGGTGGTAGACACAACAGCGAGTGTCGACTAGTGTTAGTTTGAAGCTGATAATCTTTATCAATTTCTCTCAGAGAGTGTTATAATTTTGTGAAAAGTCTAATTTTAAGTATTGCAATGCTTGCCCGAAACCAAACACACGGGGAAAATAAAGAAATTTAATCATTTAATCCCTTTAAAGTGACACTCTTCTGTTCCTGTACAAATAGCATTTTCTCATTTTCTTTTCTCTATACTACACATTTATTTCAATTTGTTCCCTTTGTGAGTTCACTCTGGTGACCGTTTAGGCCCATGGGTCTCTCTTTTCATATATCAATGAAAGCAACTTTGTTCATCTTTTATGTGGCCAATATCCTATCATAAAAGGTCAAGGCCATCACTAAAACCATTATCATCATCTGTCATCATCATCAGTCATCATCATCATCATCATCATCGTCATTTGTCATCATCATCAGTCATCATCATCATCTGTCATCATCCTCATCATCATCATCATCATCATCATCATCATCATCATCATCATCATCATCATCATCATCATCATCATCATCTGTCATCATCATCATCATCATCATCATCATCTGTCATCATCATCATCATCATCATCATCATCATCATCATCATCATCATCATCATCATCTTCTTCTTCTTCATCATTATCACCTGTCATCTCTCATCATTTACACCTCATTGTCACCTATCATCTTCATCAATTATTATCATCATCCTCGTTTTTTCATTATCATCACCCAACATTTAGACCCTTTAAAAACTAGTAGATACCCGTGTATAAGGTTTTAGGTGTACAACAGAGTGTAGTTAGATCATTGTAATCCAAGTTCAGGTTGGTGAACAAGACCGACTATTGTCATAATGATAACATCAATATTGTAATTATGTTAAACGATGTGAAATGTCTTATGCCCTACCCCAAACAAGACGATGTTGTCATTGACAACATCTTCTGTTTACTTTCCTTGACAACATCTTCTGTTTACTTTCCTTGACAACATCTTCTGTTTACTTTCCTTGACAACATCTTCTGTTTACTTTCCTTGACAACATCTTCTGTTTACTTTCCTTGACAACATCTTCTTGTAAGAAGCTGTACCTGTGTATTGTAGTGAAGCCCTGTATGAAGCTGTACCTGTGTATTGTAATGAAGCAATGTATGAAGCTGTACCTGTGTATTGTAGTGATGTCCGGTATGAAGCTGTACCTGTGTATTGTAGTGATGTCCGGTATGAAGCTGTACCTGTGTATTGTAGTAAAGCCCTGTATGAAGCTGTACCTGTGTATTGTAGTAAAGCCCTGTATGAAGCTGTACCTGTGTATTGTAATGAAGCAATGTATGAAGCTGTACCTGTGTATTGTAGTGATGTCCGGTATGAAGCTGTACCTGTGTACACTGATAAATTATAGTGACCAACCAACACTGATAAATTATAGTAACAAAAGTGATAAATTATAGTGACCAACACTGATAAATTATAGTGACCAACACTGATGAATTATAGTGACCAACACTGTTTAATTATAGTGACCAACACTAATAAATTATAGTGACCAACACTGTTTAATTATAGTGACCAAAACTGATAAATTATAGTAACAAAAGTGATAAATTATAGTGACCAACACTGATAAATTATAGTGACCAACACTGATTAATTAAAGTGACCAACACTGATAAATTATAGTAACAACACTGATAAATTATAGTGCCCAACACTTATAAATTATAGTGACCAACACTGTTTAATTATAGTGACCAAAACTGATGAATTATAGTGACCAACACTGATAAATTATAGTAACAACAGTGATAAATTATAGTGACCAACACTGATAAATTATAGTGACCAACACTGATTAATTAAAGTGACCAACACTGATAAATTATAGTAACAACAGTGATAAATTATAGTGACCAACACTGATAAATTATAGTATCAACACTGATAAATTATAGTAACAACACTGATAAATTATAGTGACCAACACTGATGAATTATAGTGACCAACACTGATAAATTATAGTGACCAACACTGATAAATTATAGTGACCAACACTGTTTAATTATAGTGACCAACACTAATAAATTATAGTGACCAACACTGATTAATTAAAGTGACCAACACTGATAAATTATAGTAACAACACTGATAAATTATAGTGACCAACACTGAAAAATTATAGTGACCAACACTGATAAATTAAACTGACCAACACTAATAAATTATAGTAACAACAGTGATAAATTATAGTGACCAACACTGATAAATTATAGTAACAACACTGATAAATTATAGTAACAACACTGATAAATTATAGTGACCAACACTGATGAATTATAGTGACCAACACTGAAAAACTATAGTGACCAACACTGTTTAATTATAGTGACCAACACTAATAAATTATAGTGACCAACACTGACTAATTAAAGTGACCAAAACTGATAAATTATAGTGACCAACACTGATTAATTATATTGACCAACACTGATAAATTATAGTGACCAACACTGAAAAATTATAGTAGCAACAGTGATAAATTATAGTACCCAACACTGATAAATTATAGTGACCGATTGTTTTGTTTTTTTTTTTTTTTCTTTTTTTTTTTTTTGACATTCCGTGGGCAATCACACATGAATTTACCTTAAAGACAAAAACTCGGCTTTAATCTACCTTAACTACAACAGACCGGTGCACAATCTACTCGTCCATGTGATTTTTGTTCTTTTGATTTTTTAATTCTCGGCACCCATCAACTATAAAAAGCTTATCGCGACACAATCTGAGTTGACAGAGTAAAACAAAGAGAGGTAACTCTGGGAGATAAGAATTTTAATGTTTTACTGCTTATCAAACGACCTATCTGTCGATAAATCACAGCACAATTTAAAGCAAACTAGACGTTAACAAAATGTAGTTTGTACCCATACCTAAGGTGTTAGTGTAGGATCAGCTTTGAGGCAATAGAGGTATGTTGAAAACAAAGAGGATTTGAATTGTTCAAATGACTCAAACCTCAAATATGTTTCATTCAAATGAGAATCCATCTTTGTTAAATGTGTGTCAACCACATGGTGTCTTTTTCTAATTTTAATTTTGAATTTAAAAAAGTGTAGACCATGATTTATGACGTCATTCACTAATGTATTGTATAATGTAACGACGATTTAAGAATGACCAGGCTTTTTCGCTGTAGCAGATCTTTATCAATGGTTTCACATTGAAACACATGGCATAGGAACGCAACGCTATCGGCGATATCATCACAGCGATATACAACGCTATCAAAGTGCTATTTCGAATCTCAGCGTCGCAGTTTGAAATGTTTTTAATTAAATCACGGAATCTACTTTTGTTACAAGTTAAATTAAGTTGAAAAGCATGACCAGTAAAGGTATCCAAGGCTAAAAAGTTCGAATTTTGATTCCCGATAACACTAAGAGTATTTGGTAATAATAAACTTTATTTAGTTTACAACGATTGAGAAGCAAGGTTTTCCAACTTATATTAATCACTCTTGTTGGCTCGGATGGAAGCGCGCGTGGGGTCTTACTGTGGGTATCGGTGTATCCGTTGAAAACCCACGTGGTCGGGCAGGTGACCCCATACCTTTTCCCATCCGTTCCGAAGGTCGGACCGGAATACTGCGTCGATACTGACCTGGGCTAGTGATGCGTGACCAGAAGATTGAGTCGATTCTGACCTGGGCTAGTGATGCGTGACTGAAAGATTGAGTCGATAGTTACCTGGGCTAGTGATGCTTGGCCGGAAGATTGAGTCGATAGTGACCTTGGCTAGTTATGTGTGACCGAAGATTGAGTCGGTACTGACCTGGGCTAGTGATGCGTGACTGAAAGATTGAGTCGATAGTTACCTGGGCTAGTGATGCTTGGCCGAAAGATTGAGTCGACAGTGACCTTGGCTAGTAATGCTTGGCCGAAAGATTGAGTCGGTACTGACCTGGTCTAGTGATGCTTGGCCGGAATACTGAGTCGATATTGACCTTGGCTAGTAATGCGTGGCCGGAAGATTGAGTCGGTACTGACCTTTGCTAGTGATGCGTGACCGGAAGAATGAGTCGATTCTGACCTGGGCTAGTTATGCGTGACCGGAAGATTGAGTCGATTCTGACCTGGGCTAGTGATGCGTGACCGGAAGATTGAGTCGGTACTGACCTGGTCTAGTGATGCTTGACCGGAAGATTGAGTCCATTCTGACCTGGGCTAGTGCTGCGTGACCGGAAGATTGAGTCGATAGTTACCTGGGCTAGTGATGCTTGACCGGAAGATTGAGTCGGTACTGACCTGGGCTAGTGCCGCGTGACCGGAAGATTGAGTCGATTCTGACTTGGGCTAGTGATTCGTGACCGAAGATTGAGTCGATATTGACCTTGGCTAGTGATGCTTGGCCGGAAGATTGAGTCGGTACTGACTTGGGCTAGTGCCGCGTGACCGGAAGGTTGAGTCGATTCTGACCTGGGCTAGTGATGCGTGACCGAAGATTGAGTCGATAATGACCTTGGCTAGTGATGCTCGGCCGGAATACTGAGTTGATATTGACCAGGCCGGTCAACTGCTTCGGCTGACTTTCTTGGAGTTATAAAATAATACGGACATTTGCCAGAGTTGATTCATTTGTTACATATTCTGGTAACCACCTACTCAAAGCAAACATGTATTCACATTTTGAAAAAAAAGTCTTTCCATGTCTGAGTTTATGTTGATCTAACGAAACTAAATCCTCTCTACTGGTATATAAAATTGTCTCGTTTTCATTTGAGAAATTTATCGCCACTTACTTCATCCGGTCCGTCCACAGTACACAGCTCCTTGGTGTGATATTTTGTTCATAAGATTGACCCACAATAGGTTTTTTTTTTAAATTTAGTTTTTTAAAAATAATTCACTGATATCGGTACAGTCATTTTAGGAAGACAACCTGAAGCTTCAGATTTTCAGCATGCTGTTTTCGAAGAAGGTTAGAAGGTATTACCGGGACAGTTTCGAATCTAGAAGAGGTTTGGCATGTAAGAGCCTGATTCAATCTGAATATGACCAACAGTAAAATGAAAAAAAAATTCTATTTCGATGAATTCGGACAGGTAATCTCAATCGGATATATTCATATACATTTCGTACCAACTGTCAGAAAAAAATATCTTGGATTTGTGTCACGTGTTATTTTTAACAGCTCGTCAAAGTTTTTGTTTGTATTTGTTTATTTTTGGAAATTTTCACATAAATACAAACATACACAAGAAAACATGACACACACTTCCTCTCACCACTATTCATAATTGCCATGAGCATTATATCATTCGTGTATCGGTATAAAAATTCATCTGCAGTGTATATTGCATATATATAACATACATACCAACCCACGCCCCCTTACACACAAACACACCCTCACCAACAAACCAACACCCACAGAGAGAAGAGAGAGAGAGGGAGAGAGAGAGAGAGAGAGAGAGAGAGAGAGAGAGAGAGAGAGAGAGAGAGAGAGAGAGAGAGAGAGAGAGAGAGAGAGAGAGAGAGAGAGAGAGAGAGAGAGAGAGAGAGAGAGAGAGAGAGAGAGAGAGAGAGAGAGAGAGAGAGAGAGAGAGAGAGAGAGAGAGAGAGAGAGAGAGAGAGAGAGAGAGAGAGAGAGAGAGAGAGAGAGAGAGAGAGAGAGAGAGAGGAGGGATGGCATAATAATTAAAATACTAAAAAAAAGAAAAAAAATATTTTCAAAATACTGTATATAGTTTATCGGTTCATTAGTGGGTCAATATATTTTTCTTGAAATCACAAGTTACAAACTTTCTCCCATTTTTACCTTTTGAAATTTTCCATGGCAATTTCACCATAACTATTAGCAGTGTATTTTGTGAATTATAATGGTATTTTATTGTGATAATAAGACTATTAATGTTCAGAGAGTTGTGAAGGCATCGAATCTTGTATATATATTGTTTGATTAGAAGAAGTATTTCATTGTCAACTTTGTGTATATTGAGGTTTGGTGATGTCAGTCCAAAAATGAAAGATTGTTTATTGAAATCAAATGAAATGAATAGAGCTTCTAGTAAAATCTTAAAGCTATCAAGTAGGTTTTGAACTTCTTTACACTCCCACACAGTATTTATTATTGTTTCAGTTTCTGCATTACATAAAGTACACAACGGAGAAATAGCAAGATGTGATTTGAAAAGAAAAAAATTGTTGTTAAGATATGGTGGTTAACTCGGTACTGAAACCATTGTAGCTTTGTGCTTCTAATAACAGAGAAAGGAATTTTGTATATTTGATCCCAAGTTAAATCATTCAGATCAAAAACTTTGTTCCACTTCCTTTTCCCTGTTGGTATATTGTTGTTTTTTATCAAAATGTTGTAAAAATCTTTGCAGCCTTTTCTTTTCATCATAAATATTTCTAAATTTGTTGGTATAAAAGGATATGGAGGTTTTGAGTTTGGGATTTCATTTGAAGATGCTGTGGTAATGAAGGAAGTTTGTTGTCACATCATATGTGTGAAGAATTTCCTGAACTGTAGAAACTCCCTAATTCATGATTTTTTACCAAGTCATTTATGACAATAATATTTTTTTCAAAAAGATTTTTAGAGAAAACTGATTTCTTACCAACAGTTAAATTTCTGTTGTACCAAATAGGTGTTTTTAAAACAGAATCTCCTTTTGGGGTATTTTTGTCATTAATCAATGTTAATTTGTTCCAGGCTTTAAAAACATCAATCCAAAACTTATTTTAATAGCTCGTCAAAGTTGATGCCTAATGCAATATACAGGTAGCAAGGCTGGATTTGTCGCTGTATTTACCGGTATCACGGCTGGATTTGTCGCTGTATTTACCGGTATCTAGATAACACGGCTGGATTTGTCGCTGTATTTACAGATATCACGGCTGGATTTGACGCTGTATTTACAGGTAACACGGCTGGATTTGTCGCTGTATTTACAGTTAACACGGCTGGATTTGTCGCTGTATTTACAGGTAACATGGCTGGATTTGTCGCTGTATTTACAGGTAGCAAGGCCGGATTTGTCGTTGTATTTACAGGTAACGGCTGGATTTGTCGCTGTATTTACAGGTATCACGGCTGGATTTGTCGCTGTATTTACAGGTAACGGCTGGATTTGTCGCTGTATTTACAGATATCACGGCTGGATTTGCCTCTGTATTTATAGATAACACGGTTGGATTTGTCGCTGTATTTACAGATATCACGGCTGAATTTGTCGCTGTATTTACAGATATCACGACTGGATTTGTCGGTGTATTTACAGGTAACACGGCTGGATTTGTCGCTGTATTTACAGGTATCACGGCTGGATTTGTCGCTGTATTTACAGGTAACACGGCTGGATTTGTCGGTGTATTTACAGGTAACACGGCTGGATTTGTCGCTGTATTTACAGGTAACACGGCTGGATTTGTCGCTGTATTTACAGGTAACACGGCTGGATTTGTCGGTGTATTTACAGGTAACACGGCTGGATTTGTCGCTGTATTTACAGGTAACACGGCTGGATTTGTCACTGTATTTACATATACCACGGCTGTAGAAACAAGCTATAATCTGTAGTCTGTGTCATTCATATCAAATGTAAATATTCCATTTTTATCATTTATAAGTCGGTTTATTTCAGTTGAATAAAAGCCACGACAGTCAATACCAGAGCAATTTGTAAAACGGAACAACAGCCACTCGAGCTGACTTTTACACGATACATATGTAAATCGTTTTATGTTTATAAGTTTTTTATTGATATTTTCATACCACAAAGACACACATTAACATGTTCAAGTTGTTGAATAAAGACTAAATTGATGTGTGTTATATGGTCTGTCACGTGACCTTCATGATCTGCAGGTGTCACGTGAAACGTCACAGGTACAATACTCTACTTTATGTATATATATGCAGATATTTGATTTCAAATTACAAAAATGGGAAAGGGATAATTTCGCTTTTAATGCCAATAGCTTGATAAATTTATAGTCACCAAGTGTCATTTATTTATTTATTTATTTGTTTATTTATTTATTTATTATTTTTTGTAAAATTCTTTTATTTCAAAACTTACGGAACTGAATTCGTCATTAAGCCACTATTGAATAAGAATTTCGGTCCTATTTAAATTATGATTTCTTTAAACATAGTGCCCTTAGAAGGTTTAGGTATTTAATGAGTAAGAGCGCTGAAACTGCATGTATCTCAAATTATGAAAATATACAGTTTCAATATATCTAAATATACACGGGCGGATCTACACAGTGTAAACATCTATATTTTTTCCTTTAAGCGTAGACAATCCGATATATCAACTGACCAAATTATGTTGTTTTTAGCTTTGGCTAGGTAGATATCTATTTAGACAGTTATATCTTGTGTTGAGCTTTAACTCTAAATGTCATCAACATAAATGCTGATTAATATCATATAACAATTGATTTTTCTTTTTGAAGACGTTGAATTAAAACGCTTTTGTATTCTATATATACAACAAGACAAATATTAATCGCAGTGTTTCAAATCTGTTCATTTCAAAATACACAAACTTAAAATCACCAACGAAAATCAGGCAGTAAACTGATGTCGGGCATTACATTATATAAATTGCGGAAATAAATTTTGGCATTCATCTCCGTTTAACTATTTGAATTTAATTATTTTTACATGATATCAATATTCCGTAGGATAGGTAACGTATATTGAATATAGGTAAAACAAATCCGGTACACCAGAACCAAACAGCTTCTCACCATATTTCAGCTTTTTCGCGAAAATAATGCTACGTAATTTGTTATCTTAAACATGAATACCTCTCGATAGGTTGGTTTTATTACTTGCATTGAATTGGATTAAAACAGCACCATGTATGCTAATGACTCTACACTCACATCGGCGATTTCATGAAACCAATATGAGAAATACACCTAAGGGAGACGGTGGGCGTGTTTTTGACTCAAAAGGGGACATTTTAAACGTCACTACGCCCAAATTTGACAACATAATTAAATATGCAATTGTATTTTAGCTGATATTTGCGGTTTACGCTTGATCGTTAATGTCGTATTCCAGGGTGCAATTTGGCAACGATTATACATAATTCATAGAAAATGTAAGACTGATAATGAATGCATCATCTGACACTGTAATACATGTTATCTGTGGCATTTAACGTAGACGTATAAAATACCACTAACGAATAGACACCAATGTCAGACCACAGTAACCTACTTTGTATATCACTACAGTGAATTTGTAGCGCACTCAAGTGAGAACCGGAAGTACTTGAACATGTTGCTATGTTAGTATAATTGTTCATTAAGGTATGTACTGTAGCTGCTGTTTGTACGAATAAAATTTTCCCCTCCTCAAATCGCTTCAAAAACTGCAAAAAATCGGAAATGATTATTATCATGCTTATAATCAGCTTAAAGACCCAATATACGTAAAAATCACTATAAAAAAAACAAACTTTATCTTATTTTCCCCGTAATATATGTAACAAAACAGATACTTTCCTTTAATTAAAGAAAATAAAACTGACTGTTTTCAATTTAAATAAAAAGTGAAAAAATCGGAAAATAAACAATGTGGTACCCACAATAATTCATACATTACCGCTCGTAGCGATGACATTGCGCATGCACATATTCCGCGTGTGTAAACATTGACAGACACAGTACAGACGTTCACCAGTCGCTTCCTTTTTTTCCAATCATACATCAGGCCAATTCTGAATTCTTACGTTATAATTGTGCGTCGTATCGTTTCTAAACTAATTATTCCTTCTAATAATTTCCCAAAAACTGAATGTTTATCACAGGAATACCTCAAATATTCGCAAACAATGTTCGTAAACAAAAACTTACCTGACGAGTATCAAACACGTCCAACTTCATATCACACAACGGTATCACCAGGTATACTGACTAGTATCAAACACGTCCAACTTCATATCACACAACGGTATCACCAGGCATACTGACGAGTATCAAACACGTCCAACTTCATATCACACAACGGTATCACCAGTCATACTGACGAGTATCAAACACGTCCAACTTCATACTACACAACGGTATCAACAGGCATACTGACGAGTATCAAACACGTCCAACTTCATATCACACAACGGTATCACCAGGCATACTGACGAGTATCAAACACGTCCAACTTCATATCACACAACGGTATCACCAGGCATACTGACGAGTATCAAACACGTCCAACTTCATATCACACAACGGTATCAGCAGGTATACTGACGAGTATCAAGCACGTCCAACTTCATACTACACAACGGTATCACCAGGTATACTGACGAGTATTAAACACGTCCAACTTCATATCACACAACGGTATCACCAGGTATACTGACGAGTATCAAACACGTCCAACTTCATATCACACAACGGTATCACCAGGCATACTGACGAGTATCAAACACGTCCAACTTCATATCACACAACGGTATCAGCAGGTATACTGACGAGTATCAAACACGTCCAACTTCATACCACACAACGGTATCACCAGGTATACTGACGAGTATCAAACACGTCCAACTTCATATCACACAACGGTATCAGCAGGTATACTGACGAGTATCAAACACGTCCAACTTCATATCACACAACGGTATCAGCAGGTATACTGACGAGTATCAAACACGTCCAACTTCATACTACACAACGGTATCACCAGGTATACTGACGAGTATCAAACACGTCCAACTTCATATCATTTTCCAAATTATTAATAAATTTTAAAAAACATAGATAAAAACATATCATAAAAAGCCTGTGTGGAGTTAAAAAAAAACCTCAAAGACAAAGAACAAACTGAGTACAGCCAAGGAATGAAGCAAACTACCTCACACCTCTGTTATCTCCTTGCAAGACTCGTTAGATATGTATTTTAGAAATCTTGGAGACGGCCGAGGAAAATGAAGATTGTTCGAAATAAAAATTAAAAAAGCAGGTGGGAAAGTTAAGCAGTATGTTCTGAGCCAGTATTTAAATGAACAGCACATCAATCATGTGATGAACTGTCGAGATTTATCCTGTCGAATTGTTCAGAGACGTACAAATGGTACTCTCGTTTTTATAACAATCGGATCGAAGCAGAAAAACCGATATCCAATATACTGATCTTATTGGGAGAAAAAGTCAAGAAAAGTATCTTTCGATGTAAATTTCGAGTTATATACAGTCAAATAATGAATTAAACTGCATCATACAGCTTATTCGTCCTTCTAGGACTCATCAGTGAAGCTGTATCATACAGCTGTTTCGTCCTTCTAGGACTCGTCAGTAATGCTGTATCATACAGCTGTTTCGTCCTTCTAGGACTCGTCAGTGAAACTGTATCATACAGCTGTTTCGTCCTTCTAAAAATCGTCAGTGATGCAACATCATACAGCTGTTTCGTCCTTCTAGAACTCGTCAGTGAAGTTACATCATACAGCTGTTTCGTTTAGAACTCGTCAGTAATGCTACATCATACAACTGTTTCGTCCTTCTAGGACTCGTCAGTGATGCTACATCATACAGCTGTTTCGTCCTTCTAGGAACCGTCAGTGATGCTACATCATACAGCTGTCTCGTCCTTCTAGGAATCTTCAGTGATGCTACATCATACAGCTGTTTCGTCCTTCTAGGACTCGTCAGTGATGCTATATCATGCAACTGTTTCTTCTTTCTGGAAGTAGTCAACGATGCTAAGTGCATAATGTATATCTAGAGACTAACCTAGATGGAATTGTCAGGTATCGCCGATGGAGCGGAACACGTTCATCTTTCCGAATCATCTGGTCTGACTTTCTGGTATTTCCAAGAAGTTTTGTATAAAGTTTTCTTTTCTTCATTTTCCCCTATCGACTAATGTTATCTGTGGAAGTTTTTTCTTACCGTTCCATGTGTAACAAAACTAATTCAATCAATGATTTATGATTCATGCATCTTTCATTTATTTTTCTATTTTTAAATATATAGATTTTAACTGTAAATATATAGATTTTAACTGTAAATATATAGATTTAAGCATAAATATATAGATTTTAGCCATAAATATATAGATTTTAACCATAAATATATATATTTTAACCGTGAATATATAGATTTTAACTATAAATATATAGATTTTAACCATAAATATATAGATTTAACCATAAATATATAGATTTTAGCCATAAATATATAGATTTTAACCGTAAATATATAGATTTTAGCCATGATTATATAGATTTTAACCATAAATATATAGATTTTAACCGTGAATATATAGATTTTAACCATAAATATATAGATTTTAGCCATAAATATATAGATTTTAACTATAAATATATAGATTTTAACCGTGAATATATAGATTTTAACCATATATATATAGGTTTTAACCGTGAATATATAGACTTTAACCATAAATATATAGATTTTAACCGTGAATATATATATTTTAACCATAAATATATAGATTTTCACCATAAATATATAGATTTTACCATATATTTGGTTCGAACGAATACATCAATATGAACACATTTCTTCTCGACTTTTTATGGAATCTAGATTGAAATTATGATAAGTGAAACACGATAAAAATTATGGGGTATCATAAGACATCTTGTCTATGTTAATCACCTGTAATATGTCGTGTTCCGGAAATTTTTCTGTGGAATAAACATGTTTCAGATTCTTTCCATGGGATCAATATTTGTTATACATAGGCTAAAAAAGTTAACACTAAAAGTTTTATTTATAAACAATGATTAGATATTAAAAATGTCCCACCAATTTCACGTCCAACACCGATTGAAACATACTTCCAAGGCCCTTTTGTGGCCCAGCTCTAATTTGAAATACTAGTTAGACGTTTCATGTCTTTAACCACTTCAGCTTTAAAAAACTATAATATTAAACAGCTACTACAGATGATTCGTACAGAAGAGACAAAGAAACAATTAGTATTTCACTGTCGCCTTCATTATACCGCCGACGTCCCACAACAACACTACGCAAATAACGTCTTTTTTTGTGAATGAACTTTAGTCAGATGTCATATCTTCAAGACCTTACAACAGATCTCGGAAACTTACACAGATATATCCAAGCGTTGCTCGAATACAAGCATATGAACAGAGTGTAGAATTCCCCAACAGCTACAATAAGAGTCCATTTGAAGCTGTGATATTTATTATAACAGTGACAGGGGAATCGTGAAAAGGTCTGGTGTCGCTTAACTTGTAATACTTTAGAGTCGCCATCAGACATAACACAGCTTTCGTGGCGGAATCTGTTCTTAACGAAGAAAATTCACTCTGTCAACGTACCTCGATGAATCCTGAGACTATTTCAGTTTTCACACAAAAAGGTCAACAAACACAGCTGTTTCGGTATTAAATACGTAGATTCTGCAAATACCCACCTGGCACCTGGCATCAAATCCCCGACAAGGAATGTGGGCATCAAATCACCGACATGGAATGTGGGCATCAAATCCCCGACATGGAATGTGGGCATCAAATCACCGACATGGAATGTGGGCATCAAATCCCCGACATGGAATGTGGGCATCAAATCCCCGACAAGAAATGTGGGCATCAAATCACCGACATGGAATGTGGGCATCAAATCCCCGACATGGAATGTGGGCATCAAATCACCGACATGGAATGTGGGCATCAAATCACCGACATGGAATGTGGGCATCAAATCACCGACATGGAATGTGGGCATCAAATCCCCGACAAGAAATGTGGGCATCAAATCCCCGACGTGCCACACCGTTTATGAGACACTTTGACCAATATGTATTCCCTGGGCCCTGGACGTGCCACACCGTTTATGATACACTTTGACCAATGTGTTTCCCTGGGCCCTGGACGTGCCACACCGTTTATGAGACACTTTGACCAATGTGTATTCCCAGTGTCCTGGACGTGCCACACCGTTTATGAGACACTTTGACCAATGTGTATTCCCAGTGTCCTGGACGTGCCACACCGTTTATGAGACACTTTGACCAATGTGTATTCCCAGTGTCCTGGACGTGCCACACCGTTTATGAGACACTTTGACCAATGTGTATTCCCAGTGTCCTGGACGTGCCACACCGTTTATGAGACACTTTGACCAATGTATATTCCCAGTGTCCTGGACGTGTCACACCGTTTATGAGACACTTTGACCAATGTGTATTCCCAGTGTCCTGGACGTGCCACACCGTTTATGAGACACTTTGACCAATGTATATTCCCAGTGTCCTGGACGTGCCACACCGTTTATGAGACACTTTGACCAATGTATATTCCCAGTGTCCTGGACGTGCCACACCGTTTATGAGACACTTTGACCAATGTGTATTCCCAGTGTCCTGGACGTGCCACACCGTTTATGAGACACTTTGACCAATGTGTATTCCCAGTGTCCTGGACGTGCCACACCGTTTATGAGACACTTTGACCAATGTGTATTCCCAGTGTCCTGGACGTGCCACACCGTTTATGAGACACTTTGACCAATGTATATTCCCAGTGTCCTGGACATGCCACACCGTTTATGAGACACTTTGACCAATGTGTATTCCCAGTGTCCTGGACGTGCCACACCGTTTATGAGACACTTTGACCAATGTGTATTCCCAGTGTCCTGGACGTGCCACAACGTTTATGAGACACTTTGACCAATGTGTATTCCCAGTGTCCTGGACGTGCCACACCGTTTATGAGACACTTTGACCAATGTGTATTCCCAGTGTCCTGGACGTGCCACACCGTTTATGAGACACTTTGACCAATGTATATTCCCAGTGTCCTGGACGTGCCACACCGTTTATGAGACACTTTGACCAATGTGTATTCCCAGTGTCCTGGACGTGCCACACCGTTTATGAGACACTTTGACCAATGTGTATTCCCTGGGCCCTGGACGTGCCACACCGTTTATGAGACACTTTGACCAATGTGTATTCCCAGTGTCCTGGACGTGCCACACCGTTTATGAGACACTTTGACCAATGTGTATTCCCAGTGTCCTGGACGTGCCACACCGTTTATGAGACACTTTGACCAATGTGTATTCCCAGTGTCCTGGACGTGCCACACCGTTTATGAGACACTTTGACCAATGTGTATTCCCAGTGTCCTGGACGTGCCACACCGTTTATGAGACACTTTGACCAATGTATATTCCCAGTGTCCTGGACGTGCCACACCGTTTATGAGACACTTTGACCAATGTGTATTCCCAGTGTCCTGGACGTGCCACACCGTTTATGAGACACTTTGACCAATGTGTATTCCCTGGGCCCTGGACGTGCCACACCGTTTATGAGACACTTTGACCAATGTGTATTCCCAGTGTCCTGGACGTGCCACACCGTTTATGAGACACTTTGACCAATGTGTATTCCCAGTGTCCTGGACGTGCCACACCGTTTATGAGACACTTTGACCAATGTGTATTCCCAGTGTCCACTGTCAATTTTATGTATTTAGTGTCTTTCGTTAATTTATTCCGTGTTCTTTTATCTTTAGCTGAATTCTCTGTTCGTGAATGTGTTCAATAAAGATAGAAGATTTGTGTGAAGTTACGAGCGAAAGCCTGCATTAGGACCACATTTCAGATGAATGTATGCCAGTAATTGATGACTTAAAAAAAATTCCCCTTTCAACTCCCTATTCATGCATTCAAATGTAGCTTCAATTTCAAACAAATTAGAACTTAATGCCATTCAAGTTTTTCATACATTAAATTAATTCAAGTTTAAATTGAGAAAGTCATTATACTTGATCCTGACAAGGAGTTCCTTATTCGAGAAAATACGGAGAGCGATATCAAGATACATAATTACTCTACTGTTCATTATGGAACATGAGTTGATTGTGTTTTTCAATCTGCCATGAATTGTAATTAATTGTAAATGATAGATTTCTAAGACTGCTTCTCTCGATGCCGAGAAGAAGGTCGATTTTATTTTATCAACCGTTTGTACCTTTTTTTTTATTGGGGAGGAACTGATATGAAATTACCCATATACCTTATATGGACAATATTTCACCCTCTTAATCCTGGATAACCGGATTTTTTGCGTCTTAAGGTGAAACAGATTGCACTCATAAATAAGAAATAAAGTTTTAACCAGACATTGTCACGTCTTTACAAAGGTCACAACACAGAGCACTGTCGTGTTTTATCATGCAGAAGATTTATCACGCCTCGAAGACGTACATAAGGTCAATTACTGTCGATGTTAGTTGACCTTTTGCCTCTAGTGTCTATCCCTGTGGTTATATAACCCCGGACTGGATTATTAACCTAAAATATTTCATACGTAATTAGGGCCCGAACTAATTAACGTCACTTGGTGTGTTTTCGTTATTTTTTCTGGTTGAAGAAATGAACCGATCGAACTGCTAGATCCGGTAGAGATAAAGTTGTGTCATTCGTTCAAATTCTTACAAACAGTTTAACCTTATATGGTAATGTAGTATAATAATCATGAAGTCGGTAATGGTGAATATGAAATAAAAAATAATGAAAGGTTTTGTTTTAATATTTTTGAATTTACGGTACAGGCTTTAGAAATTCGCGCAACAAATGTTAGTTTCATTGTTGATTTGGAACGATATTGATAAGTAGAAAACCAACCCATACACTATGTAATCTACAAGAGGTCTTTCGGAGTATATCACCGTGATGGACAATAAAAAAACACATTCGAAATTAGGAAATGCAGAGGACATAATGGTTTGCCAAGGTACAAAGTATCAGTACCCTTGGATTCCGAATATAACATTAATACGTGCAGCTTATAGAGGTAAAGCATTTAGCGAGACATCGGATTGCGAATATGTTAATGATGTGTGGTTTGTTAGAAGGTTAGAAGGGCAAACATCTCGTGGAACTCTTGGAATTTGAACGCCTTGACAGCGCGTGTATAAAGCTTGCCAGTTCAAAAATGGGATAGTCATTCAAGTGTAAGTTATATTTGGACGAGAAAAAAATCACACATTAACAAGTCAGTGTTTGCACATCATTCAAATTGAAACTTCATTCACTTGTGTATCTTAGAATAAAAATTTGCATAATGAAGTAACTTTGATTGACAGGTAAATGTTATGCTCTTTCGAGCCAAATTATCTACATGACGTTTTAAACAATGAGTGTCATACATGAGGACGGAAGTTTGTGCCCCCCTGGCCCCTGGGAAGGGACTGTCCATCACGTGAAATTGTTGTTGTCAGTTTAGTTTGAGATTTTACAACGTTGCAGGCATGGCTTTCTGGGTACCCGCTTCAACTGGATACTGGGCACGAGGACTGTCTGAAAGCTTTGGTGAAAGAAACTGGGAAATCGGTAGGTGACATAAAATTATATGTTAGTAATTATCTATCCATTTTATTCGGGTTTCAATAATAAGTTATCATTTTCTAGAGATCTCAAGCTGCTTATCAGGAAGGAATAGTGTTTGTTGTGTTGTTTTATCTGTCATTTCGACAGGAGAGATATGTATTTGATATACAGAAAAACCCTTTAATTTCCCGGATAGAATTTTCCTCGCTGGGATAATCCGATGTACTTTAGTTCTCTGTGTAGGATCAGATGCGATAATGAGTGACAAAAGTTTACTGGGATTTCCGAAAGTGCAATGTTTTAGACAAACAATTGATTTTTTAAATCCCAGAATGTCTCATTTTTGAGGGCGAAACTGTCGACTGGGCGCTTCACTCCTAGTTAAAGGATATTTTCCAGTTTTCACGGATTGGATTCTTGTAGTTGAAGCCTATGGAAACGTTTGTAACCTGGCTCTGGGAAGCCGTTCCTTGCTCTATCCATTAGGCCCATAATTCAGCAGTTTTATGACACCGACAAAGACAGGAACGATATTTTTAACTGCAAAATTTTTCTGATCTTTAAACGAAACAGATTTGTGAGCGCCATAATTTCTGAAGTGTCATCTGCACATTGTAGGTTAATTGGTAAGGTGATATACCCCACCTGCCTGGTTGTCAGAAACAGCCTGGCGCAGGGTGTGTGTTATTTCATCAAGTGTGTCTTAGTTTTCGAAGTAAAATACAGGACTAAAGCACACGAAATCAAGGGGTTGATATCGCCTATTTAAAGAATATGTATGTTAAGATACTATCAAAAGATAATAATTCGGTCCCTGCAATGGAAATGTCATAATTCTGGAGGTATATAACAAATACATATACTTAAGCGGTGTTAGCGAAATGTATCACATGCCAGGAGATTTACTAGCCCCATGGCAAAAATACGAACTTTCCATGAACTAAAATCTCGAATTAAACTTGCTTTGAAAACAGATAGATTTATTGCTTATGTCAGTGTTTTTATGTTTTAGATATATAAGATTGTAGACAAATGTCTGTGTGTCTAGGTTAAACAGGATTACAGCAAGTCTGCTTTACTCGACCTTACTGTCAAATGACTGCGAATCGGCTACAGCTGTTAAGTATGTAATGGCGAGGGTGACAAAGTCCCTAAAACCATTATATCCTCCTGTAAACACTAATAGGTAGACTGTTTATATACAGAATTAAGCTTGTTTGGCAGCTCGGTTTATCCCACTTTTCCAGGATTAGATAACACCTTCTCTAAAGTGAATCAGACTCGTTATAAACAAATACATATCGCGGCAACTTTGGTTGGCCAGACTCGGAATTCGCTATCTATTTGGCCGTTGTGAATATCTTTGGCGATTTTAGAAGTGACCCTATCTTAATATAGGTTTGATTTGTAAATGTTCTTCAAGTAATAATCAAGGCGTAAGCATATGTTTGTGTTTACAGCGTGTTTACTTTCATATACCCTTGCAAATCTTTATTTATAACCGCGCATAAAAATGTGAGTTCACGTTCATTGTTCTCGCGTCATATTGTACAATGTCATACCGTGATGCATCTAACTGTGAAGTTTTTCGACGATCTCAAACTCCAGGATGTTTTATGTTTCCCGTAGGAAACGGACTCTCCTGTGTTCTAGTGGTCGTGTCCATAAATTGTGCATGATTGACCAATCTGCTCCGTATATGGCATGCGGCGGGTCTCCCGTATATTGTTCACAAAGGTAGTTACTAGCCAGAGCAGGGAGACCGTGGATAGTTCATTAGTTGGCGTTGACGTATCTAACTGTGAACTTGTATTAAAATTGTTACTCGTTTGTGTCTTTTGTCCTGTCGTCGAAAAGGATTGCTAACCCTGTTCACCAACAACCAAACATTACATCGCACGAAATTAAAAAAAAAAACAGACTGTAAATATGTCGAAGCAATCTACTACAACATACATCAAGACCCTGGAGTGACAAGGGTTGAACTTGATCAGCCGATGCATATCTGATATATGTGATATTGCCAATTTAAGGTGTAGTTGTGTGAACGTGACAATTTCGGAAGGATAGTTCAGCGGCGCGTGAATACTATTTATATCCCTGTTTCATTTAGTGTTCGTTATATATAGAATGACAGCTTATTTTAATGGCGGCGTTTCGAGAATCAACAGTGTTAAGTATGCTTAATAATGTCTTGTCGGCAATTTTACACAATTCAATGATGAATGGTATTTGCAGTTCCGGAAGTGTATCTTATGGCGCTGACGTCATTTCCTGTAGTTTATATATGGAGGAAGTTCATGCTTCGTGTAGGTGCTACTTAGTACAGTTAAGTGTAGGATATGATGTCGTCAACGATGCAGCTGGTCTCTCAAACAAAGAGTGCCTCTTTTCGGCACTACAATAGGCCGTTGTTAGAAATGTTGCCAAATTTTACACCTTATCAGCTTCCAGTTACTACAGGTGTATTTTCTTTTACATTTATTAATCAACAGTGTTACAGTACTGTTACAGCGTTTAGACTTTCTAACGAAAATAACTGATCCTAGATTAAAAATGATTATCTGCATTTGAATTTTGGAAGCAATTATTTACATTGAAACGATCAGGACTCCATATTAAATTCCAAAAGGTCGTTTTCATCAATCATTTTGTCGTGATTTATTTATTTCAAATGAAATTGAAAAGATCGATTGATTTTAAACTAAGAAGGAAATTATGGATGGATGAGGTCCGGGCAATGTAATTGTATTTCTTTTTCGCTTTTAAAGACTTTCTTATATCGAAAATGGGTACTGATAACCGTCACAAAATCTGCGATTCAGTTAACTACACGGCAACAACACGATGACAAATATCACAAAAAAATAAAATGTGCAAATATCATTCATCAAGCAGAATCCATTTAATAATTTTATAACAATAAATTTCAATTACAGCGTGAGGTGTTTGAAAAGCTTGTTTGTCTCGTGGTTCCGTTTATATTTGATATATTTAATTGTAGCTATGTTTTAGGTAATGCCAGTACATCAGTATCGTTATATTAACACCTATAAAATAACGTTAAATCACAGATACCGAGACCAGATCACGATACTGATCTGTGAATACTCCTCAACACAATGACTTGTATAATATATTGCTTGTTTGTGAAAACTGTAGTTGAATTTCTATTTTCGTCCAATTTGCTTGTTTTAATTTAATCCGTGACGCTGACTAGTGGTATTAAGCACATGACGTCAAAGCTATTTGGTTATCGTGTTGATGATACGTAAGAGCCAATCTGCTAACTGTCAGTGTAGTGAAAAAAAAAACACCACCGTGGTAGCGGATTAAATGCCTGGAAGGAAATTAAATAGAATTAATAGTTGGTTGAAATTTAAAACGAAGTGATTATCGTGTTTGTTCTGATTAATAAAGTACACCATGTCGAGTCCTGGTGGAGTGTACATGTACCGAATATGTAACACAATAGTGAGAAATTGAACGACTTTAATGAAAATTAAGCAAAATGAATTTATCTTCATTAATGTCATTTCTGCTGACGAAAACCTGCTTGTTCGTATTATAGAAACAAGTTTTATAAAACAGCACTAATATTGCGCTGATCTTCAATCAGTTTTACATGTTACAATATCGAAATTCAGACATCTGTAGCTGTAGATAGATGAATAAATTTTCTCACCCTTGACAGGTAAATTCACAATTTTAACTAGTGTGAGATTAATACCATTCAACTGGATCTCCAATTTGAAGGGATGGGGTAAAAGTTATCTAAAACGAGGCTTGCCGAATGTTTGACAGCTTAATAATCATCACCCGAGGGTTGAGATCCCCTATCTCAACCTGAAGGGGATGCATTACCTTGTTTTCATTCATTTCCCGAGTGCAAGACGAAGTTTATGGTATGGAAGCAAAAACACTTAGATGGCGTATGAATAGTGACGAGGTCCGCACCTCAAACGCTTAACGCCTTGTCATTTAATCTTACACGTTAATCTGATTCTTACGGAAGCGTATTCCGGCCACGTTGTGTTTTATTCTACCTCGAATTTCGAGATAGTAATCCGAAATTTCGAGATATTAACCCGAAATTTCGAGATAGCAACTCGAAATTTCGAGTTAGTAATCCGAAATTTTGAGTTAGTAAATCGAAATTTCGAGTTGCTTCCGTAGATTTTAGTGTATTAGACCACAGTGAGAATAGTCGACTCGTTGAATGGATTAAAAACATTTTGACCGTCAAAATATTTTTTCAAGCTTTCATGTGGAAATAACTTCATACTAAAAATCTTAAATAATTATTACAGGATTAACATATACTTTTATTGTTACCATGGTAACGCATGTATCCAAAAACACGTTGAAGAATTACAATTCTAACCATTCAAGACAGGAGCATGCTTGCTCCGGTGTACCTGATTGCCGATTTCAGGTTCGGGAGCTTTCGTCAATTTCCGTGAACGAGAAAAAAAAATCGTCTCTTCCACGGAAGCTGCCGAAAGTTCCCGATTTCGCGTGAAACTTGTACAATCTCTTAATTGCAATAAAACTACAATATTTGGATGTATTTACTTGTTTGAATCTAATTATGAAACACCAACATGTCAACATAATCACAATCCAACACAGCAATAGAATAACTAGTGGTAGAGAGGTTGTGTGTGTTTGTGTGTGTGTGTGTTTGTGTGTGTGTGTCTGTGTGTGTGTCTGCGTGTAATTTTGTATTAAACATGTCTTAATAGGCAAAGGGCTTAACAGAAGTTGGAAAACTTGTGCCAAATTTCATAGTTATTGTTACCATTAGATATCTTTATACCAGTAAAGGTTTATACAGTATAATAATTCATAGTGATGTAATTTCAAAAGCAATCGTGCCCGTGTAGGACATTAACAACGCATTTGTGGTAATATAGAAATGTCACCACATCGTAATAAAATAGATATAAAATTATTTCCTTTCCATATCATTAATTTCTAGGTGATATCAGAACATGTCCCACAGGTAACTTTTCACAAACAGTGAACGGCGTCTCTTGCTTGTCTGCTCACGTAGGCGAACCTCGTTTTCTTTTTTTCTACAGAGTTGAATATTTGGTAGGAAAATGACGTCCTCGGAACTGATTCCGGTGTAGACATTGTACATGTAGGCGACTTAATGATTCTAAACCCGGGTTTAGTTACAAATCACACCTTTAAATAACTAGATTTTCAATCTCTTTATATGATTCTTCCGGCAAGACTAGTCGAATCCCACGACTTTTCGGATAGGAATAGGAAGATTATAATAAAAAATACAAAGCAAAATTCTCTAGATAGAAACAAAATATTAGATTTTCCTAAATAACGACATCTATCTTGAATTTAATGAACAAAGACGACCAAGCGACATTAGGAGGTACGATATAACGGGTTAAATTGAGTAAACTGTTTTATAACGAAGTAGAAGTGTTACGGACTATTAACATGTGGGCTGTATCAGAAAGGATTTAGTATTCGAATAAAAAAAGCAAGCGATTATTAAATATGCCTTCGAGATGTCATTGGCGAAAAATAGAAATACATCACAACCTACAGTGCATTACATTCAGAATTGAATCCTGCTTTTGTCGATCATCTTGGGTGATGAATTGTGTTTTTCATCAGACGAATTTAATGAACTGCGAAAACAGTTCGTGTTGAATTTGCCTCAAGACTAACTCCATTCTTCAGCCCAGGAAATCGACACGATCCCATGTTTGTAATCCAGTTAAAACGGTTTGTTTTCAATAATTTAATCAAAACCAACTCTGCAGTTACTAGAACTTGTGCAAGTCTAATGGATTGCGTTAAAAATCTTAAGTCAGAGGATGATAAAAAATATTACTCAGGCAAAATACGGTTATGCGACACATTGAAATATAACAACTTAATTCAATTGTAATAATTGATTTTGTCAATATCTTTTAGAAATTATGAAAATTCTCCGTTAGCTACGTGGAAGAATAACGTCAGCTATTGTCTTCCACTTCGCTTCGAACCGGGCGTCAGCCATTTTAATATTGTCATGGAAAGTGTTTTCTTGACCTGTTTCAGTAGTCTATGTATCCATGGCAACAAGAACTTAGTCAAGAAGCAATTCTGTATCAGACTCGCTCAGATGACACCCTAGTTGTGTTGGAGGTATTCATTTTCAGGCAGACGACAATATTTGCAAGGTCTCAAGCAACTATCAAAACACGGACAATGAACATGTTCTGCTAAAGTTTACCGTAATGTCATATTTTGGTTTGTATATATTGTTTTCCTCGCTTACAGAATCTGTAAGGGTGTATTCACACGTCTAGATCAATGCTAATCTGGTCAAATTTATACACAAATGAAATAGGGTAAATTTTGTAGTTTCACTGAATCCAACTAAGAATTGAAATTTAGGAAAATAGTTTTATTAAATACAAAGTGTCTGTTCTGACTGCTTGTGATGAACAGATGAGGACAAAAAACTCGCATAGTAACAGTTGGAAAACTATTGGATTTATACTGGCGATCATACAACTGTTTTAATTGTGTTGTTGTCACGGCAACTCACCATGGCTTCTGTACCAGGCATGGTTCCGACCGGAAGGAGATCACGTACTGCTATATACCGATAGGGTTGTATTGTGGGTTGAATATAAAAGTCGACATTATCTAGCCAACAATCTCCTTCTACAGCCAATCATCAAAAAAGATCTCCGATTTCTTCCGATCGACAGAGAAAACGGCAGTAGGGTTTTTTCATTATTTTCTCCTAGATAAGCGTTACTGTGAAACTAACATTAATCTTGCATGAACATTTTCAAATTAAAAAAAAAATTCAGTTCCCATATCATTTACGTTTCATTCTCAGTATTATATTTTCGGTATAAGAAGTAAAATTTTTCTTCTGAATATTAGATAAGTGTCTCATTTATGTCTAACTTTATTGATTTTTTGTCATTTGATAAGTGATTTTGATACGAGATGAAGCGATGTACAGAATTATGCGTTTGGATGGCAGTGTAGCACTGTCTTGGGTATCTAATTGTGGTGTAAAATGGGGAATATCTCATAGTTGTTAAAACTTACCCCTCAAATGTAATAACCATGTCACCAGTAATATGTCTGGTAAGCACTCCAGAGAAATATTCCACAAACATGTTAAGTATTACGCTCACTAATAAAGTTTACATTATTGCGAAGGCATGTGGATATTTACATACGGAAATGTTCATCCTAAAACATATTGGATGTCATCGAGAAATATTCTATTTCTTTGTGTGACATGAAGCTGGACGTATTCGATGCCCGTAAGTTTGCTTGTTGGCCCCGTTGTTGTGCACCTTGTTCTCATTTGAGAACGTGACATTACTTACTTGGATTGACCAAAGTTTACATGGCGGGTGTTGTCGTCGAAGAAGAAGACTCTTACCCTTCCGGAACACCTGGTCTTATTCTCCCTGTACTTTTTCATGTAAATCTTTCTTTTGTTCATATTTTACCCTAGTTTTATGGAATTATAATTTGGATTGTGATTATGTTGACATGTTGGTATTTTCTAGATTTTTAAAAATAATATCAGCTGATTCTATAAAACATTTTCTAAATGTCTGTTTAAGTTTCCAGAAGAAAGTAGTATCTTTATATTGATCATTAATCACTTTAGTTTTCTGATATGTGAAGTAAGATTGTCTATTGTCCGTTAGTGTACCTGGTGGTTAGTCACTGTACTGTCTACGCGACGGAACGAAAGTACAGCCCACTTTCTGATAGATCCAGTAAAACTGGACAGTTGCTATGAAAGTATGTTTCTAAATACAACGAAAGGTCAAACAAGCAAAGCTTGTGAAGAAAATATTTAGCTTGATTCTCTACAAAAGACTGGTTATTGTATATTTCTAAAAGTCTATTTTGACAGATGGTTCACGCCTGAATTCGATCCATATGTGTGTTATGTAGACTGTAATTATCAGTTAATTGACTCGTGAGGAGAGCTTTACTTAACTGTATTTAATTTCATTGGTGGTCGCGATGCTCATGCACGCGCCATTCAACGGTTGATTTTAATATCAATAGGCTGTAGCTGGTAAAGAACGGCTGCTGAGGCTGTTTACACAACAGAACGCCGGCATCTTTCTAATACATAAAGAATAGCTTTGATAACAGGTCAATGCGCAGTACAACTGCTACCACAGTTAATATATATTGATGTAAATTTTACACTCATCACTTTAAGGTTTACTTTGTCAATGTATTCGCAATGTCTGCCCTTTGAAGTTAACCTTTACATTCCGATTTGAATATAAACAACAGTTGAAGAATAAGATTACCTAATGACAGTTGTGGTAAAAGCTAGTGCTCTTTTTTGTACTTTGCATTGGAATTTAAAGTGTTTAATATACAGCCGGCCGTATCTACAAAGTGCATCTGTGATCGCTCTTAACAGTTGGTCGATAGACCTTAAATCGCAGCACGGAAGGAGAATTCCCGACCCTTTGATTGGATAAAAGATATCTTGGCTGACTTTTCCAGCTTTAATCGGGAAATTTCAACATATTGAAGTTATAAATAATTCAGTTAATTCTAAAAAACGTATTTAAAAAATGACAATTATTACCAGTGTGGACAGCAGTATTCTGAAAAAATGACAATTATTACCAGTGTGGACGGCAGTATTCTGAAAAAAATGACAATGATTACCAGTGTGGACAGCAGTATTCTGAAAAATGATAATTATTACCAGTGTGGACAGCAGTATTCTGAAAAAATGACAATGATTACCAGTGTGGACGGCAGTATTCTGAAAAAATGACAATGATTACCAGTGAGGACAGCAGTATTCTGAAAAAATGACAATTATTACCAGTGAGGACAGCAGTATTCTGAAAAAAGGCACTTTTTAGTGTATCGTCTTAAGGTCCCGATTCGGCGAGAAATTTGCTTGAACAAGAAATGAGAACCAGAAAGTCTATCCTAACTGTAGCTTAGCAGTGGTTTTATTCTAGTAAAATTACTGTAAGCTGTATTTAAACACTAGAACTTTTAAGCAGAAACACATGTTTGGCAGCTACGCTATTTCTTCAATAATGCTATTTTGGCGGTAACGCGACTTTAGAAGTAAGACATAATGAAGTATATAGCAATAATAGCAATGTTTTATAGACAATCCTTTTGCTGCCTTTATGGAAATCTTACAACCAGGTAGCAGTGCATTGAGATAGTAATTTGTGGTTATAAAAGAAAGAAAACAAAATAACCTGCTTCACATATACACGCACGTACATACATGCAAGCACGCATGGACAGACACTACATTAAAATTCTTGAAAAGACATAGCGAATGTGGACTATCATGTATATATATGAAAAGCATTATTTCGGAACTTCAGGTTGGTGATGTCAATAGAACAGAGCTTCCTATAACATAACAAGTAGAAGATTAGAGTGTGATGTTTCAATGACTACACTGTCACCTTCGTCAGACAAATGACCAGTGTGGAGCGTACTAGCACTGACGTACTTAGTGTACGAGATCTACACTGTCAGCTTTATCAGACAAATGACCAGTTTGGATCGTACTAACACTGACGTATGTATTGTACGAGATCTACACGGTCACCTTCATCAGACAAATGACCACTGTGGAGCGTACTAGCACTGACGTACTTAGTGTACGAGATATACACGGTCACCTTCATCAGACAAATGACCAGTGTGGAGCGTACTATCACTGACGTACTTAGTGTACGAGATCTACACGGTCACCTTCATCAGACAAACGACCAGTGTGGAGCGTACTATCACTGACGTACGTAGTGAACGAGATGGTAAGGAATCAGCCAACGTTTTCGGTTCTTTTATAATCCTATGTACAATAAGGTCGAAAATAGTGCGACAAGATGGTAAACAGATTATAGAAAAACGCTACACGAGGTAGTAACAATGCGCTGTAGTCAATTCAGCTACGTTGTGTTTTATACTTGAACTGTTGTGAGAGCTTAAATTTCATTGCAGTGTCGATGATGCCATTTTCTCTATACCATGTGTTTGTTGTTTATACAAAAAAACATATCATGAATTGTTTTTTTCTTTGCCTTAAATGAAACATATATATTTGACCTTATTTTTTCTACCCAAAGCCAATTCTTTCATAATTTCTGTTTTCAACAACAAATGTGACATTTTTAGGTCATGGTGACCTATTGCCATAATGTTTTGTCGTGCGTCGTGCGTCGTTAACTTTTCACATATTCGACTTCTTCTCAAGAACCACTGAATGGATTTTGACCAAACTTGGCACAAAACATCCCCATGGGAAGCCGCTTCAAGTTTGCGAAGGAAAAGGGCGTGGCCCAAATAGGGGCCCCAGGAGGGGGAAAAAGGGGGGAAAATTAGGTAAATCTTTAAAAATCTTCATCTCATGAACCAACAGTCAGATTAAGTTCATATTTGATATTTAGGGTCCTTATGACAAGGTCTACAAAGGTTGCGAATGAAAAAAAATCGGGTTTAAAACGGCCCCACTAGGGGGCGCTCAAAAAGGCCAAAAATTCAACTGTGACCGATTTCAACCAAATTTGGTAGAAAGCATTCCTTAGTGAAAGACATATGAAATTGTGTTGAAAAAAGTGATTATGTCCCCTTTGGGACCCACAAGGGGTGTAAAAGGTGCCATATGTAAAAACCTTCTTTGAATGACTTCTTCTCAAGA